>NC_136340.1:4712279-4727494 GCF_964198595.1 Lampetra fluviatilis | reverse complement strand
GTGGTCTGTGTGTGTGTCTGTGTGTGTGTCTGTGTGTGTGTCTGTGTGTGTGTCTGTGTGTGTGTCTGTGTGTGTGTCTGTGTGTGTGTCTGTGTGTGTGTCTGTGTGTGTGTCTGTGTGTGTGTCTGTGTGTGTGTCTGTGTGTGTGTCTGTGTGTGTGTCTGTGTGTGTGTCTGTGTGTGTGTCTGTGTGTGTGTCTGTGTGTGTGTCTGTGTGTGTGTCTGTGTGTGTGTCTGTGTGTGTGTCTGTGTGTGTGTCTGTGTGTGTGTCTGTGTGTGTGTCTGTGTGTGTGTCTGTGTGTGAGTCTGTGTGTGTGTCTGTGTGTGTGTCTGTGTGTGTGTCTGTGTGTGTGTCTGTGTGTGTGTCTGTGTGTGTGTCTGTGTGTGTGTCTGTGTGTGTGTCTGTGTGTGTGTGTGTCTGTGTGTGTGTGTCTGTGTGTGTGTCTGTGTGTGTGTCTGTGTGTGTGTCTGTGTGTGTGTCTGTGTGTGTGTCTGTGTGTGTGTCTGTGTGTGTGTCTGTGTGTGTGTCTGTGTGTGTGTCTGTGTGTGTGTCTGTGTGTGTGTCTGTGTGTGTGTCTGTGTGTGTGTCTGTGTGTGTGTCTGTGTGTGTGTCTGTGTGTGTGTCTGTGTGTGTGTCTGTGTGTGTGTCTGTGTGTGTGTCTGTGTGTGTGTCTGTGTGTGTGTCTGTGTGTGTGTCTGTGTGTGTGTCTGTGTGTGTGTCTGTGTGTGTGTCTGTGTGTGTGTCTGTGTGTGTGTCTGTGTGTGTGTCTGTGTGTGTGTCTGTGTGTGTGTCTGTGTGTGTGTCTGTGTGTGTGTCTGTGTGTGTGTCTGTGTGTGTGTCTGTGTGTGTGTCTGTGTGTGTGTCTGTGTGTGTGTCTGTGTGTGTGTCTGTGTGTGTGTCTGTGTGTGTGTCTGTGTGTGTGTCTGTGTGTGTGTCTGTGTGTGTGTCTGTGTGTGTGTCTGTGTGTGTGTCTGTGTGTGTGTCTGTGTGTGTGTCTGTGTGTGTGTCTGTGTGTGTGTCTGTGTGTGTGTCTGTGTGTGTGTCTGTGTGTGTGTCTGTGTGTGTGTCTGTGTGTGTGTCTGTGTGTGTGTCTGTGTGTGTGTCTGTGTGTGTGTCTGTGTGTGTGTCTGTGTGTGTGTCTGTGTGTGTGTCTGTGTGTGTGTCTGTGTGTGTGTCTGTGTGTGTGTCTGTGTGTGTGTCTGTGTGTGTGTCTGTGTGTGTGTGTCTGTGTGTGTGTCTGTGTGTGTGTCTGTGTGTGTGTCTGTGTGTGTGTCTGTGTGTGTGTCTGTGTGTGTGTCTGTGTGTGTGTCTGTGTGTGTGTCTGTGTGTGTGTCTGTGTGTGTGTCTGTGTGTGTGTCTGTGTGTGTGTCTGTGTGTGTGTCTGTGTGTGTGTCTGTGTGTGTGTCTGTGTGTGTGTGTCTGTGTGTGTGTCTGTGTGTGTGTCTGTGTGTGTGTCTGTGTGTGTGTCTGTGTGTGTGTCTGTGTGTGTGTCTGTGTGTGTGTCTGTGTGTGTGTCTGTGTGTGTGTCTGTGTGTGTGTCTGTGTGTGTGTCTGTGTGTGTGTCTGTGTGTGTGTCTGTGTGTGTGTCTGTGTGTGTGTCTGTGTGTGTGTCTGTGTGTGTGTCTGTGTGTGTGTCTGTGTGTGTGTCTGTGTGTGTGTCTGTGTGTGTGTCTGTGTGTGTGTCCTGTGTGTGTGTCTGTGTGTGTGTCTGTGTGTGTGTCTGTGTGTGTGTCTGTGTGTGTGTCTGTGTGTGTGTCTGTGTGTGTGTCTGTGTGTGTGTCTGTGTGTGTGTCTGTGTGTGTGTCTGTGTGTGTGTCTGTGTGTGTGTCTGTGTGTGTGTCTGTGTGTGTGTCTGTGTGTGTGTCTGTGTGTGTGTCTGTGTGTGTGTCTGTGTGTGTGTCTGTGTGTGTGTCTGTGTGTGTGTCTGTGTGTGTGTCTGTGTGTGTGTCTGTGTGTGTGTCTGTGTGTGTGTCTGTGTGTGTGTCTGTGTGTGTGTCTGTGTGTGTGTGTCTGTGTGTGTGTCTGTGTGTGTGTCTGTGTGTGTGTCTGTGTGTGTGTCTGTGTGTGTGTCTGTGTGTGTGTCTGTGTGTGTGTCTGTGTGTGTGTGTCTGTGTGTGTGTCTGTGTGTGTGTCTGTGTGTGTGTCTGTGTGTGTCTGTGTGTGTGTCTGTGTGTGTGTCTGTGTGTGTGTCTGTGTGTGTGTCTGTGTGTGTGTCTGTGTGTGTGTCTGTGTGTGTGTCTGTGTGTGTGTCTGTGTGTGTGTCTGTGTGGTGTGTCTGTGTGTGTGTCTGTGTGTGTGTCTGTGTGTGTGTCTGTGTGTGTTGTGTGTGTCTGTGTGTGTCTGTGTGTGTGTCTGTGTGTGTGTCTGTGTGT
The DNA here is from genome assembly GCF_964198595.1 of Lampetra fluviatilis. Taxonomy (NCBI): domain Eukaryota; kingdom Metazoa; phylum Chordata; class Hyperoartia; order Petromyzontiformes; family Petromyzontidae; genus Lampetra; species Lampetra fluviatilis. The sequence goes on along the minus strand of NC_136340.1, from coordinate 4,725,122 downwards.
GTGTCTGTGTGTGTGTCTGTGTGTGTGTCTGTGTGTGTGTCTGTGTGTGTGTCTGTGTGTGTGTCTGTGTGTGTGTCTGTGTGTGTGTCTGTGTGTGTGTCTGTGTGTGTGTCTGTGTGTGTGTCTGTGTGTGTGTCTGTGTGTGTGTCTGTGTGTGTGTCTGTGTGTGTGTCTGTGTGTGTGTCTGTGTGTGTCTGTGTGTGTGTCTGTGTGTGTGTCTGTGTGTGTGTCTGTGTGTGTGTCTGTGTGTGTGTCTGTGTGTGTGTCTGTGTGTGTGTCTGTGTGTGTGTCTGTGTGTGTGTCTGTGTGTGTGTCTGTGTGTGTGTCTGTGTGTGTGTCTGTGTGTGTGTCTGTGTGTGTGTCTGTGTGTGTGTCTGTGTGTGTGTCTGTGTGTGTGTCTGTGTGTGTGTCTGTGTGTGTGTCTGTGTGTGTGTCTGTGTGTGTGTCTGTGGTGTGTGTCTGTGTGTGTGTCTGTGTGTGTGTCTGTGTGTGTGTCTGTGTGTGTGTCTGTGTGTGTGTCTGTGTGTGTGTCTGTGTGTGTGTCTGTGTGTGTGTCTGTGTGTGTGTCTGTGTGTGTGTCTGTGTGTGTGTCTGTGTGTGTGTCTGTGTGTGTGTCTGTGTGTGTGTCTGTGTGTGTGTCTGTGTGTGTGTCTGTGTGTGTGTCTGTGTGTGTGTCTGTGTGTGTGTCTGTGTGTGTGTCTGTGTGTGTGTCTGTGTGTGTGTCTGTGTGTGTGTCTGTGTGTGTGTCTGTGTGTGTGTCTGTGTGTGTGTCTGTGTGTGTGTCTGTGTGTGTGTCTGTGTGTGTGTCTGTGTGTGTGTCTGTGTGTGTGTCTGTGTGTGTGTCTGTGTGTGTGTCTGTGTGTGTGTCTGTGTGTGTGTCTGTGTGTGTGTCTGTGTGTGTGTCTGTGTGTGTGTCTGTGTGTGTGTCTGTGTGTGTGTCTGTGTGTGTGTCTGTGTGTGTGTCTGTGTGTGTGTCTGTGTGTGTGTCTGTGTGTGTGTCTGTGTGTGTGTCTGTGTGTGTGTCTGTGTGTGTGTCTGTGTGTGTGTCTGTGTGTGTGTCTGTGTGTGTGTCTGTGTGTGTGTCTGTGTGTGTGTCTGTGTGTGTGTCTGTGTGTGTGTCTGTGTGTGTGTCTGTGTGTGTGTCTGTGTGTGTGTCTGTGTGTGTGTCTGTGTGTGTGTCTGTGTGTGTGTCTGTGTGTGTGTCTGTGTGTGTGTCTGTGTGTGTGTCTGTGTGTGTGTGTCTGTGTGTGTGTCTGTGTGTGTGTCTGTGTGTGTGTCTGTGTGTGTGTCTGTGTGTGTGTCTGTGTGTGTGTCTGTGTGTGTGTCTGTGTGTGTGTCTGTGTGTGTGTCTGTGTGTGTGTCTGTGTGTGTGTCTGTGTGTGTGTCTGTGTGTGTGTCTGTGTGTGTGTCTGTGTGTGTGTCTGTGTGTGTGTCTGTGTGTGTGTCTGTGTGTGTGTCTGTGTGTGTGTCTGTGTGTGTGTCTGTGTGTGTGTCTGTGTGTGTGTCTGTGTGTGTGTCTGTGTGTGTGTCTGTGTGTGTGTCTGTGTGTGTGTCTGTGTGTGTGTCTGTGTGTGTGTCTGTGTGTGTGTCTGTGTGTGTGTCTGTGTGTGTGTCTGTGTGTGTGTCTGTGTGTGTGTCTGTGTGTGTGTCTGTGTGTGTGTCTGTGTGTGTGTCTGTGTGTGTGTCTGTGTGTGTGTCTGTGTGTGTGTCTGTGTGTGTGTCTGTGTGTGTGTCTGTGTGTGTGTCTGTGTGTGTGTCTGTGTGTGTGTCTGTGTGTGTGTCTGTGTGTGTGTCTGTGTGTGTGTCTGTGTGTGTGTCTGTGTGTGTGTCTGTGTGTGTGTCTGTGTGTGTGTCTGTGTGTGTGTCTGTGTGTGTGTCTGTGTGTGTGTCTGTGTGTGTGTCTGTGTGTGTGTCTGTGTGTGTGTCTGTGTGTGTGTCTGTGTGTGTGTCTGTGTGTGTGTCTGTGTGTGTGTCTGTGTGTGTGTCTGTGTGTGTGTCTGTGTGTGTGTCTGTGTGTGTGTCTGTGTGTGTGTCTGTGTGTGTGTCTGTGTGTGTGTCTGTGTGTGTGTCTGTGTGTGTGTCTGTGTGTGTGTCTGTGTGTGTGTCTGTGTGTGTGTCTGTGTGTGTGTCTGTGTGTGTGTCTGTGTGTGTGTCTGTGTGTGTGTCTGTGTGTGTGTCTGTGTGTGTGTCTGTGTGTGTGTCTGTGTGTGTGTCTGTGTGTGTGTCTGTGTGTGTGTGTCTGTGTGTGTGTCTGTGTGTGTGTCTGTGTGTGTGTCTGTGTGTGTGTCTGTGTGTGTGTCTGTGTGTGTGTCTGTGTGTGTGTCTGTGTGTGTGTCTGTGTGTGTGTCTGTGTGTGTGTCTGTGTGTGTGTCTGTGTGTGTGTCTGTGTGTGTGTCTGTGTGTGTGTCTGTGTGTGTGTCTGTGTGTGTGTCTGTGTGTGTGTCTGTGTGTGTGTCTGTGTGTGTGTCTGTGTGTGTGTCTGTGTGTGTGTCTGTGTGTGTGTCTGTGTGTGTGTCTGTGTGTGTGTCTGTGTGTGTGTCTGTGTGTGTGTCTGTGTGTGTGTCTGTGTGTGTGTCTGTGTGTGTGTCTGTGTGTGTCTGTGTGTGTGTCTGTGTGTGTGTCTGTGTGTGTGTCTGTGTGTGTGTCTGTGTGTGTGTCTGTGTGTGTGTCTGTGTGTGTGTCTGTGTGTGTGTCTGTGTGTGTGTCTGTGTGTGTGTCTGTGTGTGTGTCTGTGTGTGTGTCTGTGTGTGTGTCTGTGTGTGTGTCTGTGTGTGTGTCTGTGTGTGTGTCTGTGTGTGTGTCTGTGTGTGTGTCTGTGTGTGTGTCTGTGTGTGTGTCTGTGTGTGTGTCTGTGTGTGTGTCTGTGTGTGTGTCTGTGTGTGTGTCTGTGTGTGTGTCTGTGTGTGTGTCTGTGTGTGTGTCTGTGTGTGTGTCTGTGTGTGTGTCTGTGTGTGTGTCTGTGTGTGTGTCTGTGTGTGTGTCTGTGTGTGTGTCTGTGTGTGTGTCTGTGTGTGTGTCTGTGTGTGTGTCTGTGTGTGTGTCTGTGTGTGTGTCTGTGTGTGTGTCTGTGTGTGTGTCTGTGTGTGTGTCTGTGTGTGTGTCTGTGTGTGTGTCTGTGTGTGTGTCTGTGTGTGTGTCTGTGTGTGTGTCTGTGTGTGTGTCTGTGTGTGTGTCTGTGTGTGTCTGTGTGTGTGTCTGTGTGTGTGTCTGTGTGTGTGTCTGTGTGTGTGTCTGTGTGTGTGTCTGTGTGTGTGTCTGTGTGTGTGTCTGTGTGTGTGTCTGTGTGTGTGTCTGTGTGTGTGTCTGTGTGTGTGTCTGTGTGTGTGTCTGTGTGTGTGTCTGTGTGTGTGTCTGTGTGTGTGTCTGTGTGTGTGTCTGTGTGTGTGTCTGTGTGTGTGTCTGTGTGTGTGTCTGTGTGTGTGTCTGTGTGTGTGTCTGTGTGTGTGTCTGTGTGTGTGTCTGTGTGTGTGTCTGTGTGTGTGTCTGTGTGTGTGTCTGTGTGTGTGTCTGTGTGTGTGTCTGTGTGTGTGTCTGTGTGTGTGTCTGTGTGTGTGTCTGTGTGTGTGTCTGTGTGTGTGTCTGTGTGTGTGTCTGTGTGTGTGTCTGTGTGTGTGTCTGTGTGTGTGTCTGTGTGTGTGTCTGTGTGTGTGTCTGTGTGTGTGTCTGTGTGTGTGTCTGTGTGTGTGTCTGTGTGTGTGTCTGTGTGTGTGTCTGTGTGTGTGTCTGTGTGTGTGTCTGTGTGTGTGTCTGTGTGTGTGTCTGTGTGTGTGTCTGTGTGTGTGTCTGTGTGTGTGTCTGTGTGTGTGTCTGTGTGTGTGTCTGTGTGTGTGTCTGTGTGTGTGTCTGTGTGTGTGTCTGTGTGTGTGTCTGTGTGTGTGTCTGTGTGTGTGTCTGTGTGTGTGTCTGTGTGTGTGTCTGTGTGTGTGTCTGTGTGTGTGTCTGTGTGTGTGTCTGTGTGTGTGTCTGTGTGTGTGTCTGTGTGTGTGTCTGTGTGTGTGTCTGTGTGTGTGTCTGTGTGTGTGTCTGTGTGTGTGTCTGTGTGTGTGTCTGTGTGTGTGTCTGTGTGTGTGTCTGTGTGTGTGTCTGTGTGTGTGTCTGTGTGTGTGTCTGTGTGTGTGTCTGTGTGTGTGTCTGTGTGTGTGTCTGTGTGTGTGTCTGTGTGTGTGTCTGTGTGTGTGTCTGTGTGTGTGTCTGTGTGTGTGTCTGTGTGTGTGTCTGTGTGTGTGTCTGTGTGTGTGTCTGTGTGTGTGTCTGTGTGTGTGTCTGTGTGTGTGTCTGTGTGTGTGTCTGTGTGTGTGTCTGTGTGTGTGTCTGTGTGTGTGTCTGTGTGTGTGTCTGTGTGTGTGTCTGTGTGTGTGTCTGTGTGTGTGTCTGTGTGTGTGTCTGTGTGTGTGTCTGTGTGTGTGTCTGTGTGTGTGTCTGTGTGTGTGTCTGTGTGTGTGTCTGTGTGTGTGTCTGTGTGTGTGTCTGTGTGTGTGTCTGTGTGTGTGTCTGTGTGTGTGTCTGTGTGTGTGTCTGTGTGTGTGTCTGTGTGTGTGTCTGTGTGTGTGTCTGTGTGTGTGTCTGTGTGTGTGTCTGTGTGTGTGTCTGTGTGTGTGTCTGTGTGTGTGTCTGTGTGTGTGTCTGTGTGTGTGTCTGTGTGTGTGTCTGTGTGTGTGTCTGTGTGTGTGTCTGTGTGTGTGTCTGTGTGTGTGTCTGTGTGTGTGTCTGTGTGTGTGTCTGTGTGTGTGTCTGTGTGTGTGTCTGTGTGTGTGTCTGTGTGTGTGTCTGTGTGTGTGTCTGTGTGTGTGTCTGTGTGTGTGTCTGTGTGTGTGTCTGTGTGTGTGTCTGTGTGTGTGTCTGTGTGTGTGTCTGTGTGTGTGTCTGTGTGTGTGTCTGTGTGTGTGTCTGTGTGTGTGTCTGTGTGTGTGTCTGTGTGTGTGTCTGTGTGTGTGTCTGTGTGTGTGTCTGTGTGTGTGTCTGTGTGTGTGTCTGTGTGTGTGTCTGTGTGTGTGTCTGTGTGTGTCTGTGTGTGTGTCTGTGTGTGTGTGTCTGTGTGTGTGTCTGTGTGTGTGTCTGTGTGTGTGTCTGTGTGTGTGTCTGTGTGTGTGTCTGTGTGTGTGTCTGTGTGTGTGTCTGTGTGTGTGTCTGTGTGTGTGTCTGTGTGTGTGTCTGTGTGTGTGTCTGTGTGTGTGTCTGTGTGTGTGTCTGTGTGTGTGTCTGTGTGTGTGTCTGTGTGTGTGTCTGTGTGTGTGTCTGTGTGTGTGTCTGTGTGTGTGTCTGTGTGTGTGTCTGTGTGTGTGTCTGTGTGTGTGTCTGTGTGTGTGTCTGTGTGTGTGTCTGTGTGTGTGTCTGTGTGTGTGTCTGTGTGTGTGTCTGTGTGTGTGTCTGTGTGTGTGTCTGTGTGTGTGTCTGTGTGTGTGTCTGTGTGTGTGTCTGTGTGTGTGTCTGTGTGTGTGTCTGTGTGTGTGTCTGTGTGTGTGTCTGTGTGTGTGTCTGTGTGTGTGTCTGTGTGTGTGTCTGTGTGTGTGTCTGTGTGTGTGTCTGTGTGTGTGTCTGTGTGTGTGTCTGTGTGTGTGTCTGTGTGTGTGTCTGTGTGTGTGTCTGTGTGTGTGTCTGTGTGTGTGTCTGTGTGTGTGTCTGTGTGTGTGTCTGTGTGTGTGTCTGTGTGTGTGTCTGTGTGTGTGTCTGTGTGTGTGTCTGTGTGTGTGTCTGTGTGTGTGTCTGTGTGTGTGTCTGTGTGTGTGTCTGTGTGTGTGTCTGTGTGTGTGTCTGTGTGTGTGTCTGTGTGTGTGTCTGTGTGTGTGTCTGTGTGTGTGTCTGTGTGTGTGTCTGTGTGTGTGTCTGTGTGTGTGTCTGTGTGTGTGTCTGTGTGTGTGTCTGTGTGTGTGTCTGTGTGTGTGTCTGTGTGTGTGTCTGTGTGTGTGTCTGTGTGTGTGTCTGTGTGTGTGTCTGTGTGTGTGTCTGTGTGTGTGTCTGTGTGTGTGTCTGTGTGTGTGTCTGTGTGTGTGTCTGTGTGTGTGTCTGTGTGTGTGTCTGTGTGTGTGTCTGTGTGTGTGTCTGTGTGTGTGTCTGTGTGTGTGTCTGTGTGTGTGTCTGTGTGTGTGTCTGTGTGTGTGTCTGTGTGTGTGTCTGTGTGTGTGTCTGTGTGTGTGTCTGTGTGTGTGTCTGTGTGTGTGTCTGTGTGTGTGTCTGTGTGTGTGTCTGTGTGTGTGTCTGTGTGTGTGTCTGTGTGTGTGTCTGTGTGTGTGTCTGTGTGTGTGTCTGTGTGTGTGTCTGTGTGTGTGTCTGTGTGTGTGTCTGTGTGTGTGTCTGTGTGTGTGTCTGTGTGTGTGTCTGTGTGTGTGTCTGTGTGTGTGTCTGTGTGTGTGTCTGTGTGTGTGTCTGTGTGTGTGTCTGTGTGTGTGTCTGTGTGTGTGTCTGTGTGTGTGTCTGTGTGTGTGTCTGTGTGTGTGTCTGTGTGTGTGTCTGTGTGTGTGTCTGTGTGTGTGTCTGTGTGTGTGTCTGTGTGTGTGTCTGTGTGTGTGTGTCTGTGTGTGTGTCTGTGTGTGTGTCTGTGTGTGTGTCTGTGTGTGTGTCTGTGTGTGTGTCTGTGTGTGTGTCTGTGTGTGTCTGTGTGTGTGTCTGTGTGTGTGTCTGTGTGTGTGTCTGTGTGTGTGTCTGTGTGTGTGTCTGTGTGTGTGTCTGTGTGTGTGTCTGTGTTGTGTGTCTGTGTGTGTGTCTGTGTGTGTGTCTGTGTGTGTGTCTGTGTGTGTGTCTGTGTGTGTGTCTGTGTGTGTGTCTGTGTGTGTGTCTGTGTGTGTGTCTGTGTGTGTGTCTGTGTGTGTGTCTGTGTGTGTGTCTGTGTGTGTGTCTGTGTGTGTTGTGTCTGTGTGTGTGTCTGTGTGTGTGTCTGTGTGTGTGTCTGTGTGTGTGTCTGTGTGTGTGTCTGTGTGTGTGTCTGTGTGTGTGTCTGTGTGTGTGTCTGTGTGTGTGTCTGTGTGTGTGTCTGTGTGTGTGTCTGTGTGTGTGTCTGTGTGTGTGTCTGTGTGTGTGTCTGTGTGTGTGTCTGTGTGTGTGTCTGTGTGTGTGTCTGTGTGTGTGTCTGTGTGTGTGTCTGTGTGTGTGTCTGTGTGTGTGTCTGTGTGTGTGTCTGTGTGTGTGTCTGTGTGTGTGTCTGTGTGTGTGTCTGTGTGTGTGTCTGTGTGTGTGTCTGTGTGTGTGTCTGTGTGTGTGTCTGTGTGTGTGTCTGTGTGTGTGTCTGTGTGTGTGTCTGTGTGTGTGTCTGTGTGTGTGTCTGTGTGTGTGTCTGTGTGTGTGTCTGTGTGTGTGTCTGTGTGTGTGTCTGTGTGTGTGTCTGTGTGTGTGTCTGTGTGTGTGTCTGTGTGTGTGTCTGTGTGTGTGTCTGTGTGTGTGTCTGTGTGTGTGTCTGTGTGTGTGTCTGTGTGTGTGTCTGTGTGTGTGTCTGTGTGTGTGTCTGTGTGTGTGTCTGTGTGTGTGTCTGTGTGTGTGTCTGTGTGTGTGTCTGTGTGTGTGTCTGTGTGTGTGTCTGTGTGTGTGTCTGTGTGTGTGTCTGTGTGTGTGTCTGTGTGTGTGTCTGTGTGTGTGTCTGTGTGTGTGTCTGTGTGTGTGTCTGTGTGTGTGTCTGTGTGTGTGTCTGTGTGTGTGTCTGTGTGTGTGTCTGTGTGTGTGTCTGTGTGTGTGTCTGTGTGTGTGTCTGTGTGTGTGTCTGTGTGTGTGTCTGTGTGTGTGTCTGTGTGTGTGTCTGTGTGTGTGTCTGTGTGTGTGTCTGTGTGTGTGTCTGTGTGTGTGTCTGTGTGTGTGTCTGTGTGTGTGTCTGTGTGTGTGTCTGTGTGTGTGTCTGTGTGTGTGTCTGTGTGTGTGTCTGTGTGTGTGTCTGTGTGTGTGTCTGTGTGTGTGTCTGTGTGTGTGTCTGTGTGTGTGTCTGTGTGTGTGTCTGTGTGTGTGTCTGTGTGTGTGTCTGTGTGTGTGTCTGTGTGTGTGTCTGTGTGTGTGTCTGTGTGTGTGTCTGTGTGTGTGTCTGTGTGTGTGTGTCTGTGTGTGTGTCTGTGTGTGTGTCTGTGTGTGTGTCTGTGTGTGTGTCTGTGTGTGTGTCTGTGTGTGTGTCTGTGTGTGTGTCTGTGTGTGTGTCTGTGTGTGTGTCTGTGTGTGTGTCTGTGTGTGTGTCTGTGTGTGTGTCTGTGTGTGTGTCTGTGTGTGTGTCTGTGTGTGTGTCTGTGTGTGTGTCTGTGTGTGTGTCTGTGTGTGTGTCTGTGTGTGTGTCTGTGTGTGTGTCTGTGTGTGTGTCTGTGTGTGTGTCTGTGTGTGTGTCTGTGTGTGTGTCTGTGTGTGTGTCTGTGTGTGTGTCTGTGTGTGTGTCTGTGTGTGTGTCTGTGTGTGTGTCTGTGTGTGTGTCTGTGTGTGTGTCTGTGTGTGTGTCTGTGTGTGTGTCTGTGTGTGTGTCTGTGTGTGTGTCTGTGTGTGTGTCTGTGTGTGTGTCTGTGTGTGTGTCTGTGTGTGTGTCTGTGTGTGTGTCTGTGTGTGTGTCTGTGTGTGTGTCTGTGTGTGTGTCTGTGTGTGTGTCTGTGTGTGTGTCTGTGTGTGTGTCTGTGTGTGTGTCTGTGTGTGTGTCTGTGTGTGTGTCTGTGTGTGTGTCTGTGTGTGTGTCTGTGTGTGTGTCTGTGTGTGTGTCTGTGTGTGTGTCTGTGTGTGTGTCTGTGTGTGTGTCTGTGTGTGTGTCTGTGTGTGTGTCTGTGTGTGTGTCTGTGTGTGTGTCTGTGTGTGTGTCTGTGTGTGTGTCTGTGTGTGTGTCTGTGTGTGTGTCTGTGTGTGTGTCTGTGTGTGTGTCTGTGTGTGTGTCTGTGTGTGTGTCTGTGTGTGTGTCTGTGTGTGTGTCTGTGTGTGTGTCTGTGTGTGTGTCTGTGTGTGTGTCTGTGTGTGTGTCTGTGTGTGTGTCTGTGTGTGTGTCTGTGTGTGTGTCTGTGTGTGTGTCTGTGTGTGTGTCTGTGTGTGTGTCTGTGTGTGTGTCTGTGTGTGTGTCTGTGTGTGTGTCTGTTGTGTGTCTGTGTGTGTGTCTGTGTGTGTGTCTGTGTGTGTGTCTGTGTGTGTGTCTGTGTGTGTGTCTGTGTGTGTGTCTGTGTGTGTGTCTGTGTGTGTGTCTGTGTGTGTGTCTGTGTGTGTGTCTGTGTGTGTGTCTGTGTGTGTGTCTGTGTGTGTGTCTGTGTGTGTGTCTGTGTGTGTGTCTGTGTGTGTGTCTGTGTGTGTGTCTGTGTGTGTGTCTGTGTGTGTGTCTGTGTGTGTGTCTGTGTGTGTGTCTGTGTGTGTGTCTGTGTGTGTGTCTGTGTGTGTGTCTGTGTGTGTGTCTGTGTGTGTGTCTGTGTGTGTGTCTGTGTGTGTGTCTGTGTGTGTGTCTGTGTGTGTGTCTGTGTGTGTGTCTGTGTGTGTGTCTGTGTGTGTGTCTGTGTGTGTGTCTGTGTGTGTGTCTGTGTGTGTGTCTGTGTGTGTGTCTGTGTGTGTGTCTGTGTGTGTGTCTGTGTGTGTGTCTGTGTGTGTGTCTGTGTGTGTGTCTGTGTGTGTGTCTGTGTGTGTGTCTGTGTGTGTGTCTGTGTGTGTGTCTGTGTGTGTGTCTGTGTGTGTGTCTGTGTGTGTGTCTGTGTGTGTGTCTGTGTGTGTGTCTGTGTGTGTGTCTGTGTGTGTGTCTGTGTGTGTGTCTGTGTGTGTGTCTGTGTGTGTGTCTGTGTGTGTGTCTGTGTGTGTGTCTGTGTGTGTGTCTGTGTGTGTGTCTGTGTGTGTGTCTGTGTGTGTGTCTGTGTGTGTGTCTGTGTGTGTGTCTGTGTGTGTGTCTGTGTGTGTGTCTGTGTGTGTGTCTGTGTGTGTGTCTGTGTGTGTGTCTGTGTGTGTGTCTGTGTGTGTGTCTGTGTGTGTGTCTGTGTGTGTGTCTGTGTGTGTGTCTGTGTGTGTGTCTGTGTGTGTGTCTGTGTGTGTGTCTGTGTGTGTGTCTGTGTGTGTGTCTGTGTGTGTGTCTGTGTGTGTGTCTGTGTGTGTGTCTGTGTGTGTGTCTGTGTGTGTGTCTGTGTGTGTGTCTGTGTGTGTGTCTGTGTGTGTGTCTGTGTGTGTGTCTGTGTGTGTGTCTGTGTGTGTGTCTGTGTGTGTGTCTGTGTGTGTGTCTGTGTGTGTGTCTGTGTGTGTGTCTGTGTGTGTCTGTGTGTGTGTCTGTGTGTGTGTCTGTGTGTGTGTCTGTGTGTGTGTCTGTGTGTGTGTCTGTGTGTGTGTCTGTGTGTGTGTCTGTGTGTGTGTCTGTGTGTGTGTCTGTGTGTGTGTCTGTGTGTGTGTCTGTGTGTGTGTCTGTGTGTGTGTCTGTGTGTGTGTCTGTGTGTGTGTCTGTGTGTGTGTCTGTGTGTGTGTCTGTGTGTGTGTCTGTGTGTGTGTCTGTGTGTGTGTCTGTGTGTGTGTCTGTGTGTGTGTCTGTGTGTGTGTCTGTGTGTGTGTCTGTGTGTGTGTCTGTGTGTGTGTCTGTGTGTGTGTCTGTGTGTGTGTCTGTGTGTGTGTCTGTGTGTGTGTCTGTGTGTGTGTCTGTGTGTGTGTCTGTGTGTGTGTCTGTGTGTGTGTCTGTGTGTGTGTCTGTGTGTGTGTCTGTGTGTGTGTCTTGTGTGTGTGTCTGTGTGTGTGTCTGTGTGTGTGTCTGTGTGTGTGTCTGTGTGTGTGTCTGTGTGTGTGTCTGTGTGTGTGTCTGTGTGTGTGTCTGTGTGTGTGTCTGTGTGTGTGTCTGTGTGTGTGTCTGTGTGTGTGTCTGTGTGTGTGTCTGTGTGTGTGTCTGTGTGTGTGTCTGTGTGTGTGTCTGTGTGTGTGTCTGTGTGTGTGTCTGTGTGTGTGTCTGTGTGTGTGTCTGTGTGTGTGTCTGTGTGTGTGTCTGTGTGTGTGTCTGTGTGTGTGTCTGTGTGTGTGTCTGTGTGTGTGTCTGTGTGTGTGTCTGTGTGTGTGTCTGTGTGTGTGTCTGTGTGTGTGTCTGTGTGTGTGTCTGTGTGTGTGTCTGTGTGTGTGTCTGTGTGTGTGTCTGTGTGTGTGTCTGTGTGTGTGTCTGTGTGTGTGTCTGTGTGTGTGTCTGTGTGTGTGTCTGTGTGTGTGTCTGTGTGTGTGTCTGTGTGTGTGTCTGTGTGTGTGTCTGTGTGTGTGTCTGTGTGTGTGTCTGTGTGTGTGTGTCTGTGTGTGTGTCTGTGTGTGTGTCTGTGTGTGTGTCTGTGTGTGTGTCTGTGTGTGTGTCTGTGTGTGTGTCTGTGTGTGTGTCTGTGTGTGTGTCTGTGTGTGTGTCTGTGTGTGTGTCTGTGTGTGTGTCTGTGTGTGTGTCTGTTGTGTGTGTGTCTGTGTGTGTGTCTGTGTGTGTGTCTGTGTGTGTGTCTGTGTGTGTGTCTGTGTGTGTGTCTGTGTGTGTGTCTGTGTGTGTGTCTGTGTGTGTGTCTGTGTGTGTGTCTGTGTGTGTGTCTGTGTGTGTGTCTGTGTGTGTGTCTGTGTGTGTGTGTCTGTGTGTGTGTCTGTGTGTGTGTCTGTGTGTGTGTCTGTGTGTGTGTCTGTGTGTGTGTCTGTGTGTGTGTCTGTGTGTGTGTCTGTGTGTGTGTCTGTGTGTGTGTCTGTGTGTGTGTGTCTGTGTGTGTGTCTGTGTGTGTGTCTGTGTGTGTGTCTGTGTGTGTGTCTGTGTGTGTGTCTGTGTGTGTGTCTGTGTGTGTGTCTGTGTGTGTGTCTGTGTGTGTGTCTGTGTGTGTGTCTGTGTGTGTGTCTGTGTGTGTGTCTGTGTGTGTGTCTGTGTGTGTGTCTGTGTGTGTGTCTGTGTGTGTGTCTGTGTGTGTGTCTGTTGTGTGTGTGTCTGTGTGTGTGTCTGTGTGTGTGTCTGTGTGTGTGTCTGTGTGTGTGTCTGTGTGTGTGTCTGTGTGTGTGTCTGTGTGTGTGTCTGTGTGTGTGTGTCTGTGTGTGTGTCTGTGTGTGTGTCTGTGTGTGTGTCTGTGTGTGTGTCTGTGTGTGTGTCTGTGTGTGTGTCTGTGTGTGTGTCTGTGTGTGTGTCTGTGTGTGTGTCTGTGTGTGTGTCTGTGTGTGTGTCTGTGTGTGTGTCTGTGTGTGTGTCTGTGTGTGTGTCTGTGTGTGTGTCTGTGTGTGTGTCTGTGTGTGTGTCTGTGTGTGTGTCTGTGTGTGTGTCTGTGTGTGTGTCTGTGTGTGTGTCTGTGTGTGTGTCTGTGTGTGTGTCTGTGTGTGTGTCTGTGTGTGTGTCTGTGTGTGTGTCTGTGTGTGTGTCTGTGTGTGTGTCTGTGTGTGTGTCTGTGTGTGTGTCTGTGTGTGTGTCTGTGTGTGTGTCTGTGTGTGTGTCTGTGTGTGTGTCTGTGTGTGTGTCTGTGTGTGTGTCTGTGTGTGTGTCTGTGTGTGTGTCTGTGTGTGTGTCTGTGTGTGTGTCTGTGTGTGTGTCTGTGTGTGTGTCTGTGTGTGTGTCTGTGTGTGTGTCTGTGTGTGTGTCTGTGTGTGTGTCTGTGTGTGTGTCTGTGTGTGTGTCTGTGTGTGTGTGTCTGTGTGTGTGTCTGTGTGTGTGTCTGTGTGTGTGTCTGTGTGTGTGTCTGTGTGTGTGTCTGTGTGTGTGTCTGTGTGTGTGTCTGTGTGTGTGTCTGTGTGTGTGTCTGTGTGTGTGTCTGTGTGTGTGTCTGTGTGTGTGTCTGTGTGTGTGTCTGTGTGTGTGTCTGTGTGTGTGTCTGTGTGTGTGTCTGTGTGTGTGTCTGTGTGTGTGTCTGTGTGTGTGTCTGTGTGTGTGTCTGTGTGTGTGTCTGTGTGTGTGTCTGTGTGTGTGTCTGTGTGTGTGTCTGTGTGTGTGTCTGTGTGTGTGTCTGTGTGTGTGTCTGTGTGTGTGTCTGT
>NC_136340.1:4687279-4707279 GCF_964198595.1 Lampetra fluviatilis | reverse complement strand
GTGTTCGTGCTGTCAATCTCACACCCTCACCTCGTCGCCGGGCCTCCCCTAGGTCGACTCAGCCTCAAATGAGTACCTGGTGCGGTGTGTAACCATCGCCACTAGGGAGACAAAGGCGGTCGGGCGTAGTGCTGGCCACGTGTACCGTTCTGGCCTTCATAGGTGCTCGCGAACAGCACTTGCCCTGACAGTCTATTGAGGCTATATGGGGGATCTTTGTTTTGTCTGTGTGTGTGTGTCTGTGTATGTGTGTGTCTGTGTGTCTGTGTATGTGTGTGTCTGTGTGTCTGTGTGTTTGTGTCTGTGTTGAATAATCAACAGCATCTCTGCTTTATTGACCTGGTCAAGGCCTGTGATACCATCAGTAGGCCTGGGCTCTGGGTTGTTCTTCGTGCTTTCGGAGTCCCTGACCCTCTGCTCACGATCATTAAAGACCTTCATGATGGTGAGCGGGCCCGGGTAAAACTACGTGGCCGGGAGTCAGAATCATTCCCTGTACACTTTGGGGTGCGACAGGGATGTCCTCTGGCTCCCACATTATTTAACATCTATTTTGACCACGTAGTTCGTGAAGCCTTCAATAGCTGTACCGAGGGAATTTCCATTTGGTACAGATATAATGGGAGGCTGATCGATGCCCGGGTGCGATCAAGGGATGGCTCCCGATTGGTCAACCACGTTATGTATGCCGATGATTTGGTAATAGCTGCTCATTCAGAAGAGGAGTTGGAGACGCTGCTGCTGAGATTGGAGCGTGCCACTAAGAGGTGGGGCCTTACCATCAGCCCCACCAAAACTAAGCACCTGCCTGGGTATTTTGTACCATCGGACACTCCACTCACACAACTCCCAATCGGTGATGGGGCAGTTGTGGAGAGAGTGGAGAGTTTCTCATACCTGGGCAGTGTGCTGATGACCGGCTCCAGTTTAACATCAGAGGTCTTACTCCAAATCAGTCGAGCGGCAATATCTTTTCATCGGTTACGTAACGCTGTGTGGAAGCTACCTGGTCTGTCGCTCCGCACGAAGCTTCAGGTCTTCTCGGCCACAGTCATTCCCTCCCTTCTCTACGCTTGCGAAACGTGGACCCCCCTAGTGGAGCATCTTCGCCGGTTGGAAACATTTAGGCTGGCCTGCCTATGATCCATCCTGGGTTTAACCAGGCTGGATTGTGTGAGGAGCTCACAAATCCTTGAAAGATCTGGGCAAAGTCCCATCGGTGAGCTCCTCCGGCAGGCAAGGCTGCGTTGGCTGGGTCATGTAGCCCGCATGCCCAGCCACCGCATGCCTAAACAGCTTTTGTTCGGCCGGATCGAGGGGGCTAAACGGGCGCGGCACGGGCTAGAGAAGAGATGGAGTGATGTGGAACAGGAGGACGTGGAGCTGAGTGGACTTGCCGATGACTGGTACCAGCGGTGTCAAGATCGGCCTCAGTGGAGGAGGCTCGTGAAGGACGCTACTGGGCAGTTGGAGGCAGTCGCCCTCCAACAACAACGGAGGGCGGAGGAGCGACGCTCACAACAACGAGTGGAGCGCCGGGTGGCTAAAGCACAGCAAGTTGGCACAGTAGGGGGCACAGGTGGTGCATCAGCCAGTCATCTCGGTCATCTCGGTCAGTCGACCCGTGGCACCTGGGTCTGCCCCGTGACCTCCTGCCAGCGGGCGTTCGACACTTCACGTGGCCTCAAGGTGCACATGGCCTGGCACAAGCGTCGTGGTGACGTCACCGCCACTTAGTGGCGAATGGCGGTTGTTGTTGTGTCTGTGTGTGTGTGTCTGTTTGTCTCTGTGTGCATGTTTCTGTATGTGTCTGTGTGTCTGCGTGTGTGTGTGTGCGTGCGTGTCTGTGTGTGTCTGTGTCTGTCTGTGTCTCTGTGTGTCTGTGTGTGTGTCTGTGTGTGTCTTCGTGTATGTGTCTGTGTGTTTCTGTGTGTGTCTGTGTATGTGTGTGTCTGTGTGTAGTATGTGTGTGTCTGTGTGTAGTATGTGTGTGTCTGAGTGTGTGTGTCTGTGTGTGTCTGTCAGTGTGTGTGTGTGTCTGTGTGTGTCTGTCTGTCTCTCTATGCCTGTGTGTGTATCTGTGTGTGTCTGTGTGTGTCTGTGTATCTGTGTGTGTCTGTGTGTGTATCTGTGTGTGTGTCTGTGTGTGTCTGTGTGTTTGTCTGTGTGTGTCTGTCTGTGTGTGTCTGTGTGTGTGTCTGTGTGTGTCTCTGTGGCTGTGCGTCTGTGTGTGTGTGTCTCTGTGTCTATGTGTCTGTGTGTGTTTGTCTGTGTGTGTGTCTGTGTGTGTCAGTGTGTGTGTCTGTGTGTGTGTCTGTGTGTCTGTGTGTGTCTGTGTGTGTCTCTGTGTGTGGGTCTGTCTGTCTGTGTCTCTGTGTGTGTGTGTCTGTGTGTGTCTGTGTATCTGTGTGTCTGTCTGTGTCTCTGTGTGTATGTGTGTGTCTCTGTGTGTCTGTGTGTGTGTCTGTCTGTCTGTGTCTCTGTGTGTCTGTGTGTGTCTGTGTGTGTTTCTGTGTTTGTGTGTCTGTGTTTGTGTCTGTCTGTCTGTGGGGACAACACTACACACAACATCAACTCAACAAACTACGCACAACAACAACACTACACACAACACCACACAACAACACTACACACAACACCACACAACAACACTACACACAACAACACACAACAACACTACACAACAACAACAATACACACAACACCACACACACAACAACACTACACAACAACAACAATACACACAACAACACTAGACACAACAACACTACACACAACAACAACACTACACAACAACACTACACACAACACCACACAACAACACTACACACAACAACACACAACAACACTACACAACAACAACAATACACACAACACCACACACACAACAACACTACACAACAACAACAATACACACAACAACACTAGACACAACAACAACACTACACAACAACACTACACAACAACAACAATACACACAACAACACTACACACAACAGCAACAACACTGCACGCAACAACAACACAACACAACACCACTACACACAACAACAACAACAACACTACACAACAACACTACACACAACAACTACACTACACAACAACACTACACACAACAGCAACAACACTGCACGCAACAACAACACAACACAACACCACTACACACAACAACAACAACAACACTACACACAACAACACTACACACAACAACAACACTACACAACAACACTACACACACAACAACAACACTACACAACAACACTACACAACAACACTACACACACAACAACAACACTACACAACAACACTACACACAACAGCAACAACACTGCACGCAACAACAACACTACACAACACCACTACACACAACAACAACAACACTACACACAACAACAACACTACACAACAACACTACACAACAACACTACACACACAACAACAACACTACACAACAACACTACACACACAACAACACTACACAACAACACTACACACACAACAACAACACTACACAACAACACTACACACAACAACAACACTACACAACAACACTACACAACAACACTACACACACAACAACAACACTACACAACAACACTACACACACAACAACACTACACAACAACACTACACACAACAGCAACAACACTGCACGCAACAACAACACAACACAACACCACTACACACAACAACAACAACAACAACACTACACAACAACACTACACACACAACAACAACACTACACAACAACACTACACACAACAGCAACAACACTGCACGCAACAACAACACAACACAACACCACTACACACAACAACAACAACAACACTACACAACAACACTACACACACAACAACAACACTACACAACAACACTACACACAACAACAACACTACACAACAACACTACACACACAACAACAACACTACACAACAACACTACACACACAACAACAACACTACACAACAACACTACACACAACAGCAACAACACTGCACGCAACAACAACACTACACAACACCACTACACACAACAACAACAACACTACACACAACAACAACACTACACAACAACACTACACAACAACACTACACACACAACAACAACACTACACAACAACACTACACACACAACAACACTACACAACAACACTACACACAACAACAACACTACACAACAACACTACACACACAACAACAACACTACACAACAACACTACACACACAACAACAACACTACACAACAACACTACACAACAACACTACACACACAACAACAACACTACACAACAACACTACACAACAACAGCAACAACACTGCACGCAACAACAACACTACACAACACCACTACACACAACAACAACAACAACACTACACACAACAACACTACACACAACAACAACACTACACAACAACACTACACACAACAGCAACAACACTGCACGCAACAACAACACAACACAACACCACTACACACAACAACAACAACAACACTACACAACAACACTACACACACAACAACAACACTACACAACAACACTACACAACAACACTACACACACAACAACAACACTACACAACAACACTACACACAACAGCAACAACACTGCACGCAACAACAACACTACACAACACCACTACACACAACAACAACAACACTACACACAACAACAACACTACACAACAACACTACACAACAACACTACACACACAACAACAACACTACACAACAACACTACACACACAACAACACTACACAACAACACTACACACACAACAACAACACTACACAACAACACTACACACACAACAACACTACACAACAACAACAATACACACAACAACACTAGACACAACAGCAACAACACTACACAACACACAACAACACCACACACAACAACAATATTACACACAACAACAACACAACAACAACAATCAGCAGTCCTAAAGAACTGGCAAAGACAAAGGTCCCCCGTGTAGCCTCTAGCAGGCTGTGGGGGCAAGTGCTGTAGGTAGCGAGCAGCACCTATAGACACAGACAAAGGTAAAGGTCCCCCGTGTAGCCTCTATCAGGCTGTGGGGGCAAGTGCTGTGAGTAGCGAGCAGCACCTATAGACACACAGACAAAGGTTCCCCGTGTAGCTTCTAACAGACTGTGGGGGCAAGTGCTGTTAGTAGCAGCTATAGACACACAGACAAAGATCCCCCGTGTAGCCTCTAGCAGGCTGCAGGGCCAAGTGCTGTGAGAAGCAAGTAGCAGCAGCACCTGTGAAGGCTACCGGCACTGTGGCACACACAGAGGGGGTTGTGGGTGGCCAGCATCACGCCCGCCCGGCCGTCTTTGTCTCCCCGGCGAGGGTGTTGGGGCAGCCTGTGGAAAAAGAACTTCATAGCGTGTCGGGTTTCTCCAGTCTGAACATAGATTCTGGTTCTGAGTGAGTCGTTTACAATTGGCACGGTACAAAAGAAGTTCAACACACACACAGCACGGTTGGCAACGTACGGTACAAAAGAAATCCATCACACACACACACACAGCACGGATGACAACGTACGGTGCAAAAGAAATCCATCACACACACACACACAGCACGGATGACAACGTACGGTACAAAAGAAATCCATCACACACACACAGCACGGATGACAACGTACGGTGCAAAAGAAGTCAAACACACACACACACACAGCACGGTTGGCTAGGTATGGTGCAAAAGAAGTTCAACACACACACTCAACACGGGTGGCTACGTACGGTACAAAAGAAGTCCAACACACACACACACAGCACGGATGGCTCCATCTCTACCCCACGTATCCCTCCGCTGCATCTCCCCCCCCCCCCCACCACCCCCCACCACCACCCCCCCCCCACCACCCCCCCCCCACCACCCCCCCCCACCACCCCCCCCCCACCACCCCCCCCCCACCACCCCCCCACAGACGGCTCTCCTCGCGCGTTGCCAAGGCCACTGCGAGTCGGCGTCCGGAGCCGAGCCGCGGGTCTCCTTCGAGGCGGCGTCGCCCTCCGGGGGCTCCGGCGGCAGCGGTAGCGGCGGAAGCAGCGGGGGCTCGTCCGGGAGACCCAACTTTGTGCTGTCGGGCCGCAGCTGCCGCGCCCGTCACTCGCAGCTGAAGGCCGTGCGGTTGCGGTGTGAGCGCGGCGTGCGCGTCACCGCCACCTTCCACTACATCCTCGCCTGCGCCTGCGAGCCATGCCGATGAGGCCGGGTCGACGGGTCGGGTTGGGGGGGCGTTTGTTGGGGGGGTGGGTGAGGGAGGGTGGGGAGTAGCGGAGGGGGGGGGGCGGCTGTCGGGAGGTGCTGCCTCGGTTTTGTGGAGCTTCCCGTAGAGAGGGGCAGACTTGCTAGACAGAGAAGGGGCAGACTTACGGGAGAGAGCGACAGACTTGCTAGATAGAGAAGTGACAGACTTGCTAGACAGAGAAGGGGCTGACTTGCTAGACAGAGAAGGGGCAGACTTGCTAGATAGAGAAGGACAGACTTACGGGAGAGAGGGGACAGACTTCCGGCAGCCAATAATGAGCCATTAGGATATCCATTTTGAATGTGTAATGAGCTGACAGGGAGTTGGGTTTGAATGTGTAATGAGCTGACAGGGAGTTGGGTTTGAATGTGTAATGAGTTGACAGGGAGTTGTGTTTGAATGTATAATGAGCTGACAGGAAGTTGGGTTTGAATGTATAATGAGCTGACAGGGAGTTGGGTTTGAATGTGTAATGAGCTGACAGGGAGTTGGGTTTGAATGTGTAATGAGCTGACAGGGAGTCGGGTTTGAATGTGTAATGAGCTGACAGGGAGTTGGGTTTGAATGTGTAATGAGCTGACAGGAAGTCGGGTTTGAATGTGTAATGAGCTGACAGGAAGTTGGGTTTGAATGTGTAATGAGCTGACAGGAAGTTGGGTTTGAATGTGTAATGAGCTGACAGGGAGTCGGGTTTGAATGTGTAATGAGCTGACAGGGAGTTGGGTTTGAATGTGTAATGAGCTGACAGGAAGTCGGGTTTGAATGTGTAATGAGCTGACAGGAAGTCGGGTTTGAATGTGTAATGAGCTGACAGGAAGTTGGGTTTGAATGTGTAATGAGCTGACAGGGAGTTGGGTTTGAATGTGTAATGAGCTGACAGGAAGTTGGGTTTGAATGTGTAATGAGCTGACAGGGAGTCGGGTTTGAATGTGTAATGAGCTGACAGGAAGTTGGGTTTGAATGTGTAATGAGCTGACAGGAAGTCGGGTTTGAATGTGTAATGAGCTGACAGGGAGTCGGGTTTGAATGTGTAATGAGCTGACAGGAAGTCGGGTTTGAATGTGTAATGAGCTGACAGGGAGTTGGGTTTGAATGTGTAATGAGCTGACAGGGAGTTGGGTTTGAATGTGTAATGAGCTGACAGGAAGTTGGGTTTGAATGTGTAATGAGCTGACAGGAAGTTGGGTTTGAATGTGTAATGAGCTGACAGGGAGTTGGGTTTGAATGTGTAATGAGCTGACAGGGAGTTGGGTTTGAATGTGTAATGAGCTGACAGGAAGTCGGGTTTGAATGTGTAATGAGCTGACAGGAAGTTGGGTTTGAATGTGTAATGAGCTGACAGGGAGTTGGGTTTGAATGTGTAATGAGCTGACAGGGAGTTGGGTTTGAATGTGTAATGAGCTGACAGGAAGTCGGGTTTGAATGTGTAATGAGCTGACAGGAAGTCGGGTTTGAATGTGTAATGAGCTGACAGGAAGTTGGGTTTGAATGTGTAATGAGCTGACAGGGAGTTGGGTTTGAATGTGTAATGAGCTGACAGGGAGTTGGGTTTGAATGTGTAATGAGCTGACAGGAAGTCGGGTTTGAATGTGTAATGAGCTGAAAGGGAGTTGGGTTTGAATGTGTAATGAGCTGACAGGGAGTTGGGTTTGAATGTGTAATGAGCTGACAGGGAGTTGGGTTTGAATGTGTAATGAGCTGACAGGGAGTTGGGTTTGAATGTGTAATGAGCTGACAGGAAGTCGGGTTTGAATGTGTAATGAGCTGACAGGGAGTTGGGTTTGAATGTGTAATGAGCTGACAGGGAGTCGGGTTTGAATGTGTAATGAGCTGACAGGAAGTTGGGTTTGAATGTGTAATGAGCTGACAGGGAGTTGGGTTTGAATGTGTAATGAGTTGACAGGGAGTTGGGTTTGAATGTGTAATGAGCTGACAGGGAGTTGGGTTTGAATGTGTAATGAGCTGACAGGAAGTCGGGTTTGAATGTGTAATGAGTTGACAGGGAGTTGGGTTTGAATGTGTAATGAGCTGACAGGGAGTTGGGTTTGAATGTGTAATGAGCTGAAAGGGAGTTGGGTTTGAATGTGTAATGAGCTGACAGGGAGTTGGGTTTGAATGTGTAATGAGCTGACAGGGAGTTGGGTTTGAATGTGTAATGAGCTGACAGGGAGTTGGGTTTGAATGTGTAATGAGCTGACAGGAAGTTGGGTTTGAATGTGTAATGAGCTGACAGGAAGTTGGGTTTGAATGTGTAATGAGCTGACAGGGAGTTGGGTTTGAATGTGTAATGAGCTGACAGGAAGTCGGGTTTGAATGTGTAATGAGCTGACAGGGAGTTGGGTTTGAATGTGTAATGAGCTGACAGGGAGTTGGGTTTGAATGTGTAATGAGCTGACAGGGAGTTGGGTTTGAATGTGTAATGAGCTGACAGGGAGTTGGGTTTGAATGTGTAATGAGTTGACAGGAAGTTGGGTTTGAATGTGTAATGAGCTGACAGGAAGTCGGGTTTGAATGTGTAATGAGTTGACAGGAAGTTGGGTTTGAATGTGTAATGAGCTGACAGGAAGTTGGGTTTGAATGTGTAATGAGCTGACAGGGAGTTGGGTTTGAATGTGTAATGAGCTGACAGGGAGTTGGGTTTGAATGTGTAATGAGCTGACAGGAAGTTGGGTTTGAATGTGTAATGAGCTGACAGGAAGTTGGGTTTGAATGTGTAATGAGCTGACAGGAAGTCGGGTTTGAATGTGTAATGAGCTGACAGGGAGTTGGGTTTGAATGTGTAATGAGCTGACAGGGAGTTGGGTTTGAATGTGTAATGAGCTGACAGGAAGTTGGGTTTGAATGTGTAATGAGCTGACAGGGAGTTGGGTTTGAATGTGTAATGAGCTGACAGGAAGTTGGGTTTGAATGTGTAATGAGCTGACAGGAAGTTGGGTTTGAATGTGTAATGAGCTGACAGGAAGTCGGGTTAGAATGTGTAATGAGCTGACAGGAAGTTGGGTTTGAATGTGTAATGAGCTGACAGGGAGTTGGGTTTGAATGTGTAATGAGCTGACAGGAAGTTGGGTTTGAATGTGTAATGAGCTGACAGGGAGTTGGGTTTGAATGTGTAATGAGCTGACAGGGAGTTGGGTTTGAATGTGTAATGAGCTGACAGGGAGTCTATTTCTTCACGTAAAGTAACATTTATTACATATATTTTTTTAACCTCCCTGTTATATTGTTATCTGTGATCGTCGGCCACAATGAACTGTGTATCACATTTCAACCGGAGTGACCTTTGACCCTTCATCTTTTTTTACCAACGCAAAAAAAAATCACGATGTGCAAAAACGTAAAACGTGTACACGCGTGCGTGTGTGTGTTGAACTTCTTTCGCGCCGTACGTAGCCAACCGTGCTGTGTGTCGAACTTCTTTCACGCCATACGTAGCCAACCGCGCGCGAATCGGAGGGGGGGGGGATAATAAACTAAACACAACAACAACAAGCGGTTCTAAAGAAGTTAGCTTGTCAATCTACATGATGATGAGTCTGTGTGGGTCTCTGTGTGATGAGTCTATGGGTGTCTAGGTGAGTGAGTCTGTGGGTCTCTGTGTGATGAGTCTATGGGTGTCTAGGTGAGTGAGTCTGTGGGTCTCTGTGTGATGAGTCTATGGGTCTCTGTGTGGCGAGTCTGTGGGTCTCTGTGTGATGAGTCTGTGGGTCTCTGTGTGGTGAGTCTGTGGGTCTCTGTGTGGTGAGTCTGTGTGGGTCTCTGTGTGGTGAGTGTGGGTCTCTGTGTGATGAGTATGTGGGTCTCTATGTGATGAGTATGTGGGTCTCTGTGTGATGAGTCTCTGGGTCTCTATGTGATGAGTATGTGGGTCTCTGTGTGGTGAGTCTGTGGGTCTCTGTGTGGTGAGTCTGTGTGGGTCTCTGTGTGGTGAGTCTGTGGGTCTCTGTGTGGTGAGTCTGTGGGTCTCTGTGTGGTGAGTCTATGGGTCTCTGTGTGGTGAGTCTGAGGGTCTCTGTGTGGTGAGTCTGGGTCTCTGTGTGATGAGTCTATGGGTCTCTGTGTGGTGAGTCTGTGGGTCTCTGTGTGATGAGTCTATGGGTCTCTGTGTGGTGAGTCTATGGGTCTCTGTGTGGTGAGTCTGAGGGTCTCTGTGTGGTGAGTCTGTGGGTCTCTGTGTGATGAGTCTATGGGTCTCTGTGTGGTGAGTCTATGGGTCTCTGTGTGGTGAGTCTATGGGTCTCTGTGTGGTGAGTCTATGGGTCTCTGTGTGGTGAGTATGTGGGTCTCTGTGTGGTTTGTCTGTGTGTGTCTGTGTGTGTGTCTGTGTGTGTCTCTGTGGCTGTGCGTCTGTGTGTGTGTGTCTCTGTGTCTATGTGTCTGTGTGTGTTTGTCTGTGTGTGTCTGTGTGTGTGTCTGTGTGTGTCAGTGTGTGTGTCTGTGTGTGTGTGTCTGTGTGTCTGTGTGTGTCTGTGTGTGTCTCTGTGTGTGGGTCTGTCTGTCTGTGTCTCTGTGTGTGTGTGTCTGTGTGTGTCTGTGTATCTGTGTGTCTGTCTGTGTCTCTGTGTGTATGTGTGTGTCTCTGTGTGTCTGTGTGTGTGTCTGTCTGTCTGTGTCTCTGTGTGTCTGTGTGTGTCTGTGTGTGTTTCTGTGTTTGTGTGTCTGTGTTTGTGTCTGTCTGTCTGTGGGGACAACACTACACACAACATCAACTCAACAAACTACGCACAACAACACTACACACAACACCACACAACAACACTACACACAACACCACACAACAACACTACACACAACAACACACAACAACACTACACAACAACAACAATACACACAACACCACACACACAACAACACTACACAACAACAACAATACACACAACAACACTAGACACAACAACACTACACACAACAACAACACTACACAACAACACTACACAACACCACACAACAACACTACACACAACAACACACAACAACACTACACAACAACAACAATACACACAACACCACACACACAACAACACTACACAACAACAACAATACACACAACAACACTAGACACAACAACACTACACACAACAACAACACTACACAACAACACTACACAACAACAACAATACACACAACAACACTACACACAACAGCAACAACACTGCACGCAACAACAACACAACACAACACCACTACACACAACAACAACAACACTACACAACAACACTACACACAACAACAACACTACACAACAACACTACACACACAACAACAACACTACACAACAACACTACACAACAACACTACACACACAACAACAACACTACACAACAACACTACACACAACAGCAACAACACTGCACGCAACAACAACACTACACAACACCACTACACACAACAACAACAACACTACACACAACACCACTACACACAACAACAACAACACTACACACAACACCACTACACACAACAACAACAACACTACACACAACAACAACACTACACAACAACACTACACAACAACACTACACACACAACAACAACACTACACAACAACACTACACACACAACAACACTACACAACAACACTACACACACAACAACAACACTACACAACAACACTACACACACAACAACACTACACAACAACAACAATACACACAACAACACTAGACACAACAGCAACAACACTACACAACACACAACAACACTACACACACAACAACACTACACAACAACAACAATACACACAACAACACTAGACACAACAGCAACAACACTACACAACACACAACAACACCACACACAACAACAATATTACACACAACAACAACACAACAACAACAATCAGCAGTCCTAAAGAACTGGCAAAGACAAAGGTCCCCCGTGTAGCCTCTAGCAGGCTGTGGGGGCAAGTGCTGTAGGTAGCGAGCAGCACCTATAGACACAGACAAAGGTAAAGGTCCCCCGTGTAGCCTCTATCAGGCTGTGGGGGCAAGTGCTGTGAGTAGCGAGCAGCACCTATAGACACACAGACAAAGGTTCCCCGTGTAGCTTCTAACAGACTGTGGGGGCAAGTGCTGTTAGTAGCAGCTATAGACACACAGACAAAGATCCCCCGTGTAGCCTCTATCAGGCTGCAGGGCCAAGTGCTGTGAGAAGCAAGTAGCAGCAGCACCTGTGAAGGCTACCGGCACTTTGGCACACACAGAGGGGGTTGTGGGTGGCCAGCATCACGCCCGCCCGGCCGTCTTTGTCTCCCCGGCGAGGGTGTTGGGGCAGCCTGTGGAAAAAGAACTTCATAGCGTGTCGGGTTTCTCCAGTCTGAACATAGATTCTGGTTCTGAGTGAGTCGTTTACAATTGGCACGGTACAAAAGAAGTTCAACACACACACAGCACGGTTGGCAACGTACGGTACAAAAGAAATCCATCACACACACACAGCACGGATGACAACGTACGGTGCAAAAGAAGTCAAACACACACACACAGCACGGTTGGCTAGGTATGGTGCAAAATAAGTTCAACACACACACTCAACACGGGTGGCTACGTACGGTACAAAAGAAGTCCAACACACACACACACAGCACGGATGGCTCCATCTCTACCCCACGTATCCCTCCGCTGCATCTCCCCCCCCCCCACCACCCCCCACCACCACCCCCCCCACCACCACCCCCCCCCACCACCCCCCACCACCCCCCCACAGACGGCTCTTCTCGCGCGTTGCCAAGGCCACTGCGAGTCGGCGTCCGGAGCCGAGCCGCGGGTCTCCTTCGAGGCGGCGTCGCCCTCCGGGGGCTCCGGCGGCAGCGGTAGCGGCGGAAGCAGCGGGGGCTCGTCCGGGAGACCCAACTTTGTGCTGTCGGGCCGCAGCTGCCGCGCCCGTCACTCGCAGCTGAAGGCCGTGCGGCTGCGGTGTGAGCGCGGCGTGCGCGTCACCGCCACCTTCCACTACATCCTCGCCTGCGCCTGCGAGCCATGCCGATGAGGCCGGGTCGACGGGTCGGGTTGGGGGGGCGTTTGTTGGGGGGGTGGGTGAGGGAGGGTGGGGAGTAGCGGAGGGGGGGGGGGGCGGCTGTCGGGAGGTGCTGCCTCGGTTTTGTGGGGCTTCCCGTAGAGAGGGGCAGACTTGCTAGACAGAGAAGGGGCAGACTTACGGGAGAGAGCGACAGACTTGCTAGACAGAGAAGGGGCAGACTTGCTAGATAGAGAAGGACAGACTTACGGGAGAGAGGGGACAGACTTTCGGCAGCCAATAATGAGCCATTAGGATATCCATTTTGAATGTGTAATGAGCTGACAGGGAGTTGGGTTTGAATGTGTAATGAGCTGACAGGGAGTCGGGTTTGAATGTGTAATGAGCTGACAGGGAGTTGGGTTTGAATGTGTAATGAGCTGACAGGGAGTTGGGTTTGAATGTGTAATGAGCTGACAGGAAGTTGGGTTTGAATGTGTAATGAGCTGACAGGAAGTCGGGTTTGAATGTGTAATGAGCTGACAGGGAGTTGGGTTTGAATGTGTAATGAGCTGACAGGAAGTTGGGTTTGAATGTGTAATGAGCTGACAGGGAGTTGGGTTTGAATGTGTAATGAGCTGACAGGAAGTTGGGTTTGAATGTGTAATGAGCTGACAGGGAGTTGGGTTTGAATGTGTAATGAGCTGACAGGAAGTCGGGTTTGAATGTGTAATGAGCTGACAGGGAGTTGGGTTTGAATGTGTAATGAGCTGACAGGAAGTCGGGTTTGAATGTGTAATGAGCTGACAGGAAGTTGGGTTTGAATGTGTAATGAGCTGACAGGGAGTTGGGTTTGAATGTGTAATGAGCTGACAGGGAGTTGGGTTTGAATGTGTAATGAGCTGACAGGGAGTTGGGTTTGAATGTGTAATGAGCTGACAGGGAGTTGGGTTTGAATGTGTAATGAGCTGACAGGGAGTTGGGTTTGAATGTGTAATGAGCTGACAGGGAGTTGGGTTTGAATGTGTAATGAGCTGACAGGGAGTTGGGTTTGAATGTGTAATGAGCTGACAGGGAGTTGGGTTTGAATGTGTAATGAGCTGACAGGAAGTTGGGTTTGAATGTGTAATGAGCTGACAGGGAGTTGGGTTTGAATGTGTAATGAGCTGACAGGGAGTTGGGTTTGAATGTGTAATGAGCTGACAGGGAGTTGGGTTTGAATGTGAAATGAGCTGACAGGGAGTTGGGTTTGAATGTGTAATGAGTTGACAGGGAGTTGGGTTTGAATGTGTAATGAGTTGACAGGGAGTTGGGTTTGAATGTGTAATGAGCTGACAGGGAGTTGGGTTTAAATGTGTAATGAGTTGACAGGAAGTTGGGTTTGAATGTGTAATGAGCTGACAGGGAGTTGGGTTTGAATGTGTAATGAGCTGACAGGAAGTCGGGTTTGAATGTGTAATGAGCTGACAGGGAGTTGGGTTTGAATGTGTAATGAGCTGACAGGAAGTCGGGTTAGAATGTGTAATGAGCTGACAGGGAGTTGGGTTTGAATGTGTAATGAGCTGACAGGGAGTTGGGTTTGAATGTGTAATGAGCTGACAGGGAGTTGGGTTTGAATGTGTAATGAGCTGACAGGGAGTTGGGTTTGAATGTGTAATGAGCTGACAGGGAGTTGGGTTTGAATGTGTAATGAGCTGACAGGAAGTTGGGTTTGAATGTGTAATGAGCTGACAGGGAGTTGGGTTTGAATGTGTAATGAGCTGACAGGGAGTTGGGTTTGAATGTGTAATGAGCTGACAGGGAGTTGGGTTTGAATGTGTAATGAGCTGACAGGGAGTTGGGTTTGAATGTGTAATGAGCTGACAGGGAGTTGGGTTTGAATGTGTAATGAGCTGACAGGGAGTTGGGTTTGAATGTGTAATGAGCTGACAGGGAGTTGGGTTTGAATGTGTAATGAGCTGACAGGGAGTTGGGTTTGAATGTGTAATGAGCTGACAGGGAGTTGGGTTTGAATGTGTAATGAGCTGACAGGAAGTTGGGTTTGAATGTGTAATGAGCTGACAGGGAGTTGGGTTTGAATGTGTAATGAGCTGACAGGGAGTTGGGTTTGAATGTGTAATGAGCTGACAGGGAGTTGGGTTTGAATGTGTAATGAGCTGACAGGGAGTTGGGTTTGAATGTGTAATGAGCTGACAGGAAGTTGGGTTTGAATGTGTAATGAGCTGACAGGAAGTTGGGTTTGAATGTGTAATGAGCTGACAGGAAGTTGGGTTTGAATGTGTAATGAGCTGACAGGAAGTTGGGTTTGAATGTGTAATGAGCTGACAGGGAGTTGGGTTTGAATGTGTAATGAGCTGACAGGAAGTCGGGTTTGAATGTGTAATGAGCTGACAGGAAGTTGGGTTTGAATGTGTAATGAGTTGACAGGAAGTCGAGTTTGAATGTGTAATGAGCTGACAGGGAGTTGGGTTTGAATGTGTAATGAGTTGACAGGAAGTCGGGTTTGAATGTGTAATGAGCTGACAGGAAGTTGGGTTTGAATGTGTAATGAGTTGACAGGAAGTCGGGTTTGAATGTGTAATGAGCTGACAGGGAGTTGGGTTTAAATGTGTAATGAGTTGACAGGAAGTTGGGTTTGAATGTGTAATGAGCTGACAGGGAGTTGGGTTTGAATGTGTAATGAGCTGACAGGGAGTTGGGTTTGAATGTGTAATGAGCTGACAGGGAGTTGGGTTTGAATGTGTAATGAGCTGACAGGGAGTTGGGTTTGAATGTGTAATGAGTTGACAGGGAGTTGGGTTTGAATGTGTAATGAGCTGACAGGAAGTCGGGTTTGAATGTGTAATGAGCTGACAGGAAGTCGGGTTTGAATGTGTAATGAGCTGACAGGAAGTCGGGTTTGAATGTGTAATGAGTTGACAGGAAGTTGGGTTTGAATGTGTAATGAGTTGACAGGGAGTTGGGTTTGAATGTGTAATGAGCTGACAGGAAGTCGGGTTTGAATGTGTAATGAGCTGACAGGAAGTCGGGTTTGAATGTGTAATGAGCTGACAGGAAGTCGGGTTTGAATGTGTAATGAGTTGACAGGGAGTCGGGTTTGAATGTGTAATGAGCTGACAGGAAGTCGGGTTTGAATGTGTAATGAGCTGACAGGAAGTCGGGTTTGAATGTGTAATGAGCTGACAGGGAGTCGGGTTTGAATGTGTAATGAGCTGAAAGGGAGTTGGGTTTGAATGTGTAATGAGCTGACAGGGAGTTGGGTTTGAATGTGTAATGAGCTGAAAGGGAGTTGGGTTTGAATGTGTAATGAGCTGACAGGGAGTTGGGTTTGAATGTGTAATGAGCTGACAGGGAGTTGGGTTTGAATGTGTAATGAGCTGACAGGGAGTCGGGTTTGAATGTGTAATGAGCTGACAGGGAGTTGGGTTTGAATGTGTAATGAGCTGAAAGGGAGTTGGGTTTGAATGTGTAATGAGCTGACAGGGAGTTGGGTTTGAATGTGTAATGAGCTGACAGGGAGTCGGGTTTGAATGTGTAATGAGTTGACAGGGAGTTGGGTTTGAATGTGTAATGAGCTGACAGGGAGTTGGGTTTGAATGTGTAATGAGCTGACAGGGAGTTGGGTTTGAATGTGTAATGAGTTGACAGGGAGTTGGGTTTGAATGTGTAATGAGCTGACAGGGAGTTGGGTTTGAATGTGTAATGAGCTGACAGGGAGTCTATTTCTTCACGTAAAGTAACATTTATTACATATATTTTTTTAACCTCCCTGTTATATTGTTATCTGTGATCGTCGGCCACAATGAACTGTGTATCACATTTCAACCGGAGTGACCTTTGACCCTTCATCTTTTTTTACCAACGCAAAAAAAAATCACGATGTGCAAAAACGTAAAACGTGTACACGCGTGCGTGTGTGTGTTGAACTTCTTTCGCGCCGTACGTAGCCAACCGTGCTGTGTGTCGAACTTCTTTCACGCCATACGTAGCCAACCGCGCGCGAATCGGAGGGGGGGGGGATAATAAACTAAACACAACAACAACAAGCGGTTCTAAAGAAGTTAGCTTGTCAATCTACATGATGATGAGTCTGTGTGGGTCTCTGTGTGATGAGTCTATGGGTGTCTAGGTGAGTGAGTCTGTGGGTCTCTGTGTGATGAGTCTATGGGTCTCTGTGTGGCGAGTCTGTGGGTCTCTGTGTGATGAGTCTGTGGGTCTCTGTGTGGTGAGTCTGTGGGTCTCTGTGTGGTGAGTCTGTGTGGGTCTCTGTGTGGTGAGTGTGGGTCTCTGTGTGATGAGTATGTGGGTCTCTATGTGATGAGTATGTGGGTCTCTGTGTGATGAGTCTCTGGGTCTCTATGTGATGAGTATGTGGGTCTCTGTGTGGTGAGTCTGTGGGTCTCTGTGTGGTGAGTCTGTGTGGGTCTCTGTGTGGTGAGTCTGTGGGTCTCTGTGTGGTGAGTCTGTGGGTCTCTGTGTGGTGAGTCTATGGGTGTCTGTGTGGTGAGTCTGAGGGTCTCTGTGTGGTGAGTCTGGGTCTCTGTGTGATGAGTCTATGGGTCTCTGTGTGGTGAGTATGTGGGTCTCTGTGTGGTGAGTCTGTGGGTCTCTGTGTGGTGAGTCTGTGGGTCTCTGTGTGGTGAGTCTATGGGTCTCTGTGTGGTGAGTCTGTGGGTCTCTGTGTGGTGAGTCTGTGGGTCTCTGTGTGGTGAGTCTATGGGTCTCTGTGTGGTGAGTCTGTGGGTCTCTGTGTGGTGAGTCTGTGGGTCTCTGTGTGGTGAGTCTGTGGGTCTCTGTGTGGTGAGTCTCTGGGTCTCTGTGTGGTGAGTCTGTGGGTCTCTGTGTGGTGAGTCTGTGGGTCTCTGTGTGATGAGTCTGTGGGTCTCTGTGTGGTGAGTCTGTGGGTCTCTGTGTGATGAGTCTGTGGGTCTCTGTGTAATGAGTCTGTGGGTCTCTGTGGTGAGTCTGTGGGTCTCTGTGTGATGAGTCTGTGGGTCTCTGTGTGATGAGTCTGTGGGTCTCTGTGTGGTGAGTCTGTGGGTCTCTGTGTGATGAGTCTGTGGGTCTCTGTGTGGTGAGTCTGAAAGCCAACCACTACCACCGCCACCACCATCTTCACCACCACCAGCGCCACCACCACCACCTCCACCACCCACACCACCACCAGCGCCACCACCACCACAACCACCACCACCACCCTTGCCACCGCTACCACCGCCACCACCATCTTCACCACCACCACCACCCACACCACCGCCACCACCACCACCACCACCCACACAACGCGAAGAACCAGTGGCATCTACATCTGTAGAACGTAAATATGACGTCACGTGATGCCGGTGATCCGTGACGTCATCCCCAAACATCTCTCTCTTCCCCTCTCAGCTGCTTCCTCTTTGCGTGACGTCATCGCTGAGGCACGTGACTTTCTCAAATCCACTTCCACGTGACCCCCCCCTCCTCCCACCAAGCGGCCCGGTTGGGGGGAGGGACAAGGAAGCTGATTGGTTGGTGAGGAAGGGGGGGGGGTAGAGGAGGGAGCTGATTGGTCGGCGGGGAAAGTGGGGGGGGGTAGAGGAGGGAGCTGATTGGTCGGCGAGGAAGGTGGGTGGGGGTAGTTGGGGGGATTAGAGCTGATTGGTTAGTGGGGACGATGCGGGGGCGGTGGGGTGTGGAGGAGGGAGTTGATTGGTTGGTGGGAAAGATAGGGGAGGGGTAATAAGGGGGAGTGTCTTTAAAACCGTAGAGCGCATAAACATCACTTGCCTCGCGCTGATTGGCCGGTATAACAGGGGGTGGGGCGTGGAGGCACGAATTTATAATTCCCAACGCGGATAAGCGCGCGTCTCCCCCTCTCGCCCACACTACGACGTCCTTCCGCGCATGCGCAGTGTGTGAAGCGGGGGAGGGGGGGGGGTGCGTTGTGGCTTCCTGTCGGCCATGTTGGGTGGGGGTGGCGGTGTTTTGTAGCAGAGCGAGCGAGGCAGAGTGGTGCGTGCCGCAACTCACCTCCACCACCTCCACTCCGCGTCTCGGTTTACGTCGCGGCTACTCCACTCCGCGTCTCGGTTTACGTCGCGTGCACTCCACTCTGCGCCTTGGTTTACGTCGCGGCTACTCCACTTTGAGTCTCGGTTCACGCCGCGTCCACTTCACTCCGCGTCTCGGTTTACGTCGCGGCTACTCCACTCTGCGCCTCGGTTTACGTCGCGGCTACTCCACTTTGAGTCTCGGTTCACGCCGCGTCCACTTCACTCCGCGTCTCGGTTTACGTCGCGGCTACTCTACTTTGACTCTCGGTTCACGCCGCGTCCACTTCACTCCGCGTCTCGGTTTACGTCGCGTGCACTCCACTCTGCGCCTCGGTTTACGTCGCGGCTACTCCACTTTGAGTCTCGGTTCACGCCGCGTCCACTCCACTCTGCGCCTCGGTTTACGTCGCGGCTACTCCACTTTGACTCTCGGTTTACGCCGCGTACACTCCACTCCGCGCCTCGGTTTACGACGCGTACACTCCACTTTGAGTCTCGATTCACGTCGCGGTCACTCCAATTTGCGTTTAGATTCACGCCGCGTCCACGTGACTTTGAGTCTCGATTCACGCCACGACCACTCGACTTTGAGTCTCGGTTTACGTCGCCTACACTCGACTACGCGTCTCGGTTCACGTCGCCTCCACTCCACTTTGAGTCTCGATTCACGTCGCGTCCACGTGACATTGAGTCTCGATTCACGTCGCCTCCACTCCACTCTGCGTCTCGGTTTACGCCGCCTCCACT
>NC_136340.1:4659779-4682279 GCF_964198595.1 Lampetra fluviatilis | reverse complement strand
TGATGGTGATGATGGTGATGATGGTGATGATGATGATGATGATGGTGATGATGGTGATGATGATGATGGTGATGATGATGGTGATGATGATGGTGATGATGGTGATGATGATGGTGATGATGGTGATGATAGTGATGATGATGGTGATGATAATGGTGATGATGGTGGTGATGATGATGATGATGGTGATGATGATGGTGATGATGGTGATGATGATGGTGGTGATGATGATGATGGTGATGATGATGGTGATGATGATGGTGATGATGATGTTGATGATGGTGGTGATGATGATGATGGTGATGATGGTGGTGATGATGGTGATGATGATAGTGATGATAATGGTGATGATGATGATGATGGTGATGATGATGGTGATGATGATGGTGATGATGATGATGGTGATGATGGTGATGATGATGATGGTGATGATGATGGTGATGATGATGGTGGTGATGATAGTGATGATGGTGGTGATGATGATGGTGATGATGTCGTCACAGTTCATCGCAGCTGGTGAACATCTCGTCCACCACTGCCCAACCTGGCAATGGTGAGTTCCTGCCCCCCCCTGCCCCACCCCGCCCCCACCCCGCCCCCACCCCGCCCCCACCCCGCCCCCACCCCGCCCCCACCCCGCCCCCACCCCGCCCCCACCCCGCCCCCACCCCGCCCCCACCCCGCCCCCACCCCGCCCCCACCCCGCCCCCACCCCGCCCCCACCCCGCCCCCACCCCGCCCCCACCCCGCCCCCACCCCGCCCCCACCCCGCCCCCACCCCGCCCCCACCCCGCCCCCACCCCGCCCCCACCCCGCCCCCACCCCGCCCCCACCCCGCCCCCACCCCGCCCCCACCCCGCCCCCACCCCGCCCCCACCCCGCCCCCACCCCGCCCCCACCCCGCCCCCACCCCGCCCCCACCCCGCCCCCACCCCGCCCCCACCCCGCCCCCACCCCGCCCCCACCCCGCCCCCACCCCGCCCCCACCCCGCCCCCACCCCGCCCCCACCCCGCCCCCACCCCGCCCCCACCCCGCCCCCACCCCGCCCCCACCCCGCCCCCACCCCGCCCCCACCCCGCCCCCACCCCGCCCCCACCCCGCCCCCACCCCGCCCCCACCCCGCCCCCACCCTGCCCCCCCCGTGAGTGTGTGAGGTACTCGCCGTGTGAGTGAGGTACTCACCGTGAGTGTGTGAGGTACTCGCCGTGAGGTACTCACCGTGAGTGAGGTACTCACCGTGAGAGTGAGGTACTGTGTGTGTGCTGTGTGTGTGCTGTGTGTGTACTGTGTGTGTGTACTGTGTGTGTACTCTGTGTGTGTGCTGTGTGTGTACTGTGTGTGTGCTGTGTGTGTGCTGTGTGTGTACTGTGTGTGTGTGCTGTGTGTGTACTCTGTGTGTGTGCTGTGTGTGTACTGTGTGTGTGCTGTGTGTGTACTGTGTGTGTGTACTCTGTGTGTGTGCTGTGTGTGTGTACTGTGTGTGTACTCTGTGTGTGTGCTGTGTGTGTACTGTGTGTGTGTACTGTGTGTGTACTGTGTGTGTGTACTGTGTGTGTACTCTGTGTGTGTGCTGTGTGTGTACTGTGTGTGTGTACTGTGTGTGTACTCTGTGTGTGTGCTGTGTGTGTACTGTGTGTGTGCTGTGTGTGTACTCTGTGTGTGTGCTGTGTGTGTACTGTGTGTGTACTGTGTGTGTACTGTGTGTGTGTACTGTGTGTGTACTGTGTGTGTACTCTGTGTGTACTGTGTGTGTACTGTGTGTGTGTACTGTGTGTGTGTACTGTGTGTGTACTGTGTGTGTGTACTGTGTGTGCTGTGTGTGTGCTGTGTGTGTGTGCTGTGTGTGTACTGTGTGTGTGTAGTGTGTGTGTACTGTGTGTGTGTAGTGTGTGTGTACTGTGTGTGTACTGTGTGTGTGTACTGTGTGTGCTGTGTGTGTGCTGTGTGTGTACTGTGTGTGTACTGTGTGTGTGCTGTGTGTGTGCTGTGTGTGTACTGTGTGTGTGTACTGTGTGTGTACTGTGTGTGTACTCTGTGTGTACTGTGTGTGTACTCTGTGTGTACTGTGTGTGTACTGTGTGTGCTGTGTGTACTGTGTGTGTACTGTGTGTGTGCTGTGTGTGTACTGTGTGTGTGCTGTGTGTACTGTGTGTGTGTACTGTGTGTGTACTGTGTGTGTGTACTGTGTACTGTGTGTGTGTACTGTGTGTACTGTGTGTGTACTGTGTGTGTGTACTGTGTGTGTGTACTGTGTGTGTATGTACTGTGTGTGTGTGGTGTGTGTACTGTGTGTGTGTACTGTGTGTGTGTACTGTGTGTGTATGTACTGTGTGTGTGTGTGTACTGTGTGTGTGTACTGTGTGTGTGTACTGTGTGTGTGTACTGTGTGTGTATGTACTGTGTGTGTGTGGTGTGTGTACTGTGTGTGTGCACTGTGTGTGTGCACTGTGTGTGTGTACTGTGTGTGTGTACTGTGTGTGTGTACTGTGTGTGTGTACTGTGTGTGTGTACTGTGTGTGTATGTACTGTGTGTGTGTGGTGTGTGTACTGTGTGTGTGTACTGTGTGTGTGTGCTGTGTGTGTGTACTGTGTGTGTGTATGTGTACTGTGTGTACTGTGTGTGTACTGTGTGTACTGTGTGTGTGTACTGTGTGTGTGTACTGTGTGTGTACTGTGTGTGTGTACTGGGTGTGTGTACTGTGTGTGTACTGTGTGTGTGTACTGGGTGTGTGTGTGTACTGACTGTGTACTGTGTGTGTACTGTGTGTGTGTACTGTGTGTGTGTGGTGTGTGTACTGTGTGTGTGTGTACTGTGTGTGTACTGTGTGTGTGTACTGTGTGTGTGTACTGTGTGTGTACTGTGTGTGTACTGTGTGTACTGTGTGTACTGTGTGTGTGTACTGTGTGTGTGTACTGTGTGTGTACTGTGTGTGTGTGTGTACTGTGTGTACTGTGTGTGTACTGTGTGTGTACTCTGTACTGTGTGTGTGTACTGTGTGTGTGTACTGTGTGTGTACTGTGTGTACTGTGTGTGTGTACTGTGTGTACTGTGTGTACTGTGTGTGTACTGTGTGTGTGTACTGTGTGTGTGTACTGTGTGTACTGTGTGTGTACTGTGTGTGTACTGTGTGTGTGTACTGTGTGTGTACTGTGTGTACTGTGTGTACTGTGTGTGTGTACTGTGTGTACTGTGTGTGTACTGTGTGTGTACTGTGTGTGTGTACTGTGTGTGTGTACTGTGTGTACTGTGTGTACTGTGTGTGTACTGTGTGTGTGTACTGTGTGTGTACTCTGTACTGTGTGTGTGTGTGTGTACTGTGTGTGTACTGTGTGTACTGTGTGTGTACTGTGTGTACTGTGTGTGTGTACTGTGTGTGTACTGTGTGTGTACTGTGTGTGTGTACTGTGTGTGTACTGTGTGTGTGCTGTGTGTGTGCTGTGTGTGTACTGTGTGTGTGTACTGTGTGTGTACTGTGTGTGTGTACTGTGTGTGTACTGTGTGTGTACTGTGTGTACTGTGTGTGTACTGTGTGTACTGTGTGTACTGTGTGTGTGTGCTGTGTGTGTACTGTGTGTGTACTGTGTGTGTACTGTGTGTGTGTACTGTGTGTGTACTGTGTGTACTGTGTGTGTGTACTGTGTGTACTGTGTGTACTGTGTGTGTGTGCTGTGTGTGTACTGTGTGTACTGTGTGTGTACTGTGTGTGTACTGTGTGTGTACTGTGTGTGTACTGTGTGTACTCTGTGTGTGTACTGTGTGTGTACTGTGTGTGTACTGTGTGTGTACTGTGTGTGTGTGTACTGTGTGTGTACTGTGTGTGTGTGTACCCCGCAGGGCGATGGGCGAGGAGGCGCGTGTCAAGGCGTACTTCCCCCGAGGGCAGCAGTTCCTCATCACCCGCAACGGTGACAGCGCCGGGGACGTCACCCTCGTTACACACAACCACACACCCACCACGTCACACACAGTCACACAACCACACACCCACACCACACGTCACACACAGTCACACAACCACACACCCACACCACACGTCACACACAGTCACACAACCACACACCCACACCACACGTCACACACAGTCACACAACCACACACCCACACCACACGTCACACACAGTCACACAACCACACACCCACACCACACGTCACACACAGTCACACAACCACACACCCACACCACACGTCACACACAGTCACACAACCACACACCCACACCACACGTCACACACAGTCACACAACCACACACCCACACCACACGTCACACACAGTCACACAACCACACACCCACACCACACGTCACACACAGTCACACAACCACACACCCACACCACACGTCACACACAGTCACACAACCACACACCCACACCACACGTCACACACAGTCACACAACCACACACCCACACCACACGTCACACCACCACACCACACGTCACACACCCACACCACCACACACCCACACCACCACACACCCACACCACCACACACCCACACCACCACACACCCACACCACACGTCACACACCCACACCACCACACACCCACACCACACGTCACACACCCACACCACCACACAACCACACCACACGTCACACACCCACACCACCACACACCCACACCACCACACACCCACACCACCACACACCCACACCACACGTCACACACCCACACCACCACACACCCACACCACCACACACCCACACCACCACACACCCACACCACACGTCACACACCCACACCACCACACACCCACACCACCACACACCCACACCACACCACCACACACCCACACCACCACACACCCACACCACCACACACCCACACCACCACACATCCACACCACCACACAACCACACCACACGTCACACAACCACACTGTCACACACAACCACATCCACACCACTCATCCACGCCACACACAACCACACTGTCACACATCCACACCACACGTCACACACATCCACACCACACCGTCACACACCCACACCACACGTCACACCACCACCACACCACACCGTCACACACCCACACCGTCACACATCCACGCCACACATCCACGTCGTGTGTGCTGCAGTGTGTGTGTGTGCTGCAGTGTGTGTGTGTGGTGCGTGTGTGTATGTGTGTATGTGTGTGTGTGTGCTGCAGTGTGTATGTGTGGTGCAGTGTGTGTGTGTGCTGCAGTGTGTATGTGTGGTGAAGTGTGTGTGTGTGGTACGTGTGTGTATGTGTGTGTGTGTGCTGCAGTGTGTATGTGTGGTGCAGTGTGTGTGTGTGCTGCAGTGTGTATGTGTGGTGCAATGTGTGGTGCTGTGTGTGTGTGTGGTGTTGTGTGTGTGTGTGGTGCGTGTGTGTATGTGTGTATGTGTGTGTGTATGTGTGTGCTGCAGTGTGTATGTGTGTGTGTGGTGCTGTGTGTGTGTGTGGTGCTGTGTGTGTGTGTGGTGAAGTGTGTGTGTGGTGCGTGTGTGTATGTGTGTGTGTGTGTGGTGCTGTGTGTGTGTGTAGTGCTGTGTGTGTGTGTGGTGAAGTGTGTGTGTGGTGCGTGTGTGTGTGTGTATGTGTGTATGTGTGTGTATGGTGCAGTGTGTGTGTGGTGCAGTGTGTATGTGTGTGTATGGTGCAGTGTGTGTGTGGTGTGGTGAGTGAGTGTGTGTGTGTGTGGTGCAGTGTGTGTGGTGCAGTGTGTGTGTGTGTGGTGCAGTGTGTGTGTGTGTGGTGCAGTGTGTGTGGTGCAGTGTGTGTGTGTGTGTGTGGTGCAGTGTGTATGTGTGTGGTGGGTGTGTGGTGTGTATTGCAGTGTGTATGTGTGTGTGTGGTGCTGTGTGTATGTGTAGTGAAGTGTGTGTGTGTGGTGTGGTGAGTGAGTGTGTGTGTGTGTGTGTGTGGTGCAGTGTGTATGTGTGTGTGTGTGTGTATGGTGCAGTGTGTGTGTGGTGCAGTGTGTATGTGTGTGTATGGTGCAGTGTGTGTGTGGTGTGGTGAGTGTGTGTGTGTGTGTGTGGTGAAGTGTGTACGTGTGTGTATGTGTGTGTGTGGTGCAGTGTGTGTGTGGTGCAGTGTGTACGTGTGTGTATGGTGCAGTGTGTGTGTGGTGTGGTGAGTGTGTGTGTGTGGTGCAGTGTGTATGTGTGTGTGTGTGGTGTGATGAGTAAGTGTGTGTGTGTGTGTGGTGCTGTGTGTATGTGTGTGTATGTGTGTGTGTGGTGCAGTGTGTGTGTGGTGCAGTGTGTATGTGTGTGTATGTGTGTGTGTGTGGTGCAGTGTGTATGTGTGTGTGTGTGGTGTGATGAGTAAGTGTGTGTGTGTGTGTGGTGCGGTGTGTATGTGTGTGTATGTGTGTGTGTGTGGTGCAGTGTGTGTGTGGTGCAGTGTGTATGTGTGTGTATGTGTGTGTGTGTGGTGCAGTGTGTGTGTGTGGTGCAGTGTGTGTGGTGCAGTGTGTATGTGTGTGTGTGTGTGGTGCGGTGTGTATGTGTGTGTATGTGTGTGTGTGTGGTGCAGTGTGTGTGTGTGGTGCAGTGTGTGTGTGTGTGGTGCAGTGTGTGTGTGGTGCAGTGTGTATGTGTGTGTGTGTGGTGCAGTGTGTGTGTGTGGTGCAGTGTGTGTGTGGTGCAGTGTGTATGTGTGTGTGTGTGGTGCAGTGTGTGTATGGTGCAGTGTGTATGTGTGTGTGTGTGGTGCAGTGTGTGTGTGTGGTGCAGTGTGTGTGTGTGTGTGGTGCAGTGTGTGTGTGGTGCAGTGTGTATGTGTGTGTGTGGTGCAGTGTGTGTGTGTGTGGTGCAGTGTGTGTGTGTGGTGCAGTGTGTGTGTGTGTGGTGCAGTGTGTGTGTGGTGCAGTGTGTATGTGTGTGTGTGTGGTGCAGTGTGTATGTGTGTGTGTGTGGTGCAGTGTGTGTGTGTGGTGCAGTGTGTGTGTGGTGCAGTGTGTATGTGTGTGTGTGGTACAGTGTGTGTGTGTGTGGTGCAGTGTGTGTGTGTGGTGCAGTGTGTGTGTGTGTGGTGCAGTGTGTGTGTGGTGCAGTGTGTATGTGTGTGTGTGTGGTGCAGTGTGTGTGTGTGGTGCAGTGTGTGTGTGGTGCAGTGTGTATGTGTGTGTGTGGTACAGTGTGTGTGTGTGTGGTGCAGTGTGTATGTGTGTGTGTGTGGTGCAGTGTGTGTGTGTGGTGCAGTGTGTGTGTGGTGCAGTGTGTATGTGTGTGTGTGGTACAGTGTGTGTGTGTGTGGTGCAGTGTGTGTGTGTGGTGCAGTGTGTGTGTGTGTGGTGCAGTGTGTGTGTGGTGCAGTGTGTATGTGTGTGTGTGTGGTGCAGTGTGTGTGTGTGGTGCAGTGTGTGTGTGGTGCAGTGTGTATGTGTGTGTATGGTGCAGTGTGTATGTGGTGTGGTGAGTGTGTGTGTGCGGTGCAGTGTGTATGTGTGTGTGTTATTGGTTGTTGTGTTGTTGTTGTTGTGGTGGTTGTTGTGGTTGTTGTTGTTGTTGTGCAGTCCCCTGCTACAAGCGCTGCAAGCAGATGGAGTACTGTGAGGATCAGGAGGCCATCATTGAGGAGGAGGATGGAGACGGAGGGTGGGTGGACACTCACCACCACCCAGGTCAGACTCACCACTACACTCACCACTACTCACCACTACACTCACCACTACTCACCACTACTCACCACTACACTCACCACTACTCACCACTACACTCACCACTACTCTCACCACTACTCACCACTAGTACACTCACCACCACCCAGGTCAGACTCACCACTACACTCACCACTACACTCACCACTACTCACCACTACACTCACCACTACTCACCACTACACTCACCACTACTCACCACTACACTCACCACTACTCACCACTACACTCACCACTACACTCACCACTACTCACCACTACTCACCACTACACTCACCACTACTCACCACTAGTACACTCACCACTCACCACTACACTCACCACTACTCACCACTACTCACCACTACACTCACCACTAGTACACTCACCACTACACTCACCACTACTCACCACTACACTCACCACTACTACACCCACCACTACACTCACCACTACTCACCACTACACTCACCACTACTCACCACTACACTCACCACTACACTCACCACTACACTCACCACTACTCACCACTACTCACCACTACACTCACCACTACTCACCACTAGTACACTCACCACTACACTCACCACTACTCACCACTACACTCACCACTCACCACTACACTCACCACTACTCACCACTACACTCACCACTACTCACCACTACACTCACCACTACTCACCACTAGTACACTCACCACTACACTCACCACTACTCACCACTAGTACACTCACCACTACTCACCACCACTACACTCACCACTCACCACTACACTCACCACTACTCACCACTACACTCACCACTACTCACCACTAGTACACTCACCACTACTCACCACTACTCACCACTAGTACACTCACCACTACACTCACCACTACACTCACCACTACTCACCACTACACTCACCACTACTCACCACTACACTCACCACTCACCACTACACTCACCACTACTCACCACTAATCACCACTAGTACACTCACCATTACACTCACCACTACTCACCACTACACTCACCACTACTCACCACTACACTCACCACTCACCACTACACTCACCACTACTCACCACTACTCACCACTAGTACACTCACCATTACACTCACCACTACTCACCACTACACTCACTACTACTCACCACTACACTCACCACTCACCACTACACTCACCACTACTCACCACTAGTACACTCACCACTCACCACTACACTCACCACTAGTACACTCACCACTACTCTCACCACTACTCTCACCACTACTCACCACTACACTCACCACTACTCACCACTAGTACACTCACCACTACTCTCACCACTACTCTCACCACTACTCACCACTACACTCACCACTACTCACCACTAGTACACTCACCACTCACCACTACACTCACCACTAGTACACTCACCACTAG
This sequence comes from Lampetra fluviatilis, assembly GCF_964198595.1. NCBI lineage: Eukaryota > Metazoa > Chordata > Hyperoartia > Petromyzontiformes > Petromyzontidae > Lampetra > Lampetra fluviatilis. Next base: position 4,673,262 of record NC_136340.1, on the reverse strand, counting down.
TACACTCACCACTAGTACACTCACCACTAGTACACTCACCACTCACCACTACACTCACCACTACTCTCACCACTACTCTCACCACTACTCACCATTACACTCACCACTACTCTCACCACTACTCTCACCACTACTCACCATTACACTCACCACTACTCTCACCACTACTCTCACCACTACTCACCACTACACTCACCACTACTCACCACTAGTACACTCACCACTCACCACTACACTCACCACTAGTACACTCACCACTACACTCACCACTACACTCACCACTACTCACCACTACTCTCACCACTACTCTCACCACTACACTCACCACTAGTACACTCACCACTACACTCACCACTACACTCACCACTACACTCACCACTACACTCACCACTACTCACCACTACTCTCACCACTACTCTCACCACTACACTCACCACTAGTACACTCACCACTACACTCACCACTACACTCACCACTACACTCACCACTACTCACCACTACTCTCACCACTACTCTCACCACTACTCACCACTACACTCACCACTACTCACCACTAGTACACTCACCACTCACCACTACACTCACCACTAGTACACTCACCACTACTCTCACCACTACTCTCACCACTACTCACCACTACACTCACCACTACTCACCACTAGTACACTCACCACTCAGCACTACTCACCACTAGTACACTCACCACTACACTCACTAGTACACTCACCACTAGTACACTCACCACTAGTACACTCACCACTACTCACCACTAGTACACTCACCACTCACCACTACTCACCACTAGTACACTCACCACTACACTCACCACTACTCACCACTAGTACACTCACCACTCACCACTACTCACCACTAGTACACTCACCACTAGTACACTCACCACTACACTCACCACTACTCACCACTAGTACACTCACCACTCACCACTACTCACCACTAGTACACTCACCACTAGTACACTCACCACTACACTCACCACTACTCACCACTAGTACACTCACCACTCACCACTAGTACACTCACCACTCACCACTACACTCACCACTACTACACCCACCACTACACTCACCACTACTCACCACTACACTCACCACTACTCACCACTACACTCACCACTACTCACCACTACACTCACCACTACTACACCCACCACTACACTCACCACTACTCACCACTAGTACACTCACCACTCACCACTACACTCACCACTACTCACCACTCACCACCACACTCACCACTACTACACCCACCACTACACTCACCACTACTCACCACTCACCACCACACTCACCACTACACCCACCACTACACTCACCACTACTCACCACTACACTCACCACTACACTCACCACTACACTCACCACTACTCACCACTAGTACACTCACCACTCACCACTACACTCACCACTACTACACCCACCACTACACTCACCACTACACCCACCACTACACTCACCACTACTCACCACTACACTCACCACTACACCCACCACTACACTCACCACTACACTCACCACTACTCACCACTAGTACACTCACCACTACACTCACCACTACTCACCACTACTCACCACTACACTCACCACTACTCACCACTACACTCACCACTACTCACCACTACACTCACCACTACACCCACCACTAGTACACTCACCACTACACTCACCACTACACCCACCACTACTCACCACTACACTCACCACTACTCACCACTACTACACTCACCACTCAGCACTACACTCACCACTACTCACCACTAGTACACTCACCACTACACTCACCACTACTCACCACTAGTACACTCACCACTACACTCACCACTAGTACACTCACCACTACTCACCACTAGTACACTCACCACTACACTCACCACTACTCACCACTAGTACACTCACCACTCACCACTACACTCACCACTAGTACACTCACCACTACTCTCACCACTACTCTCACCACTACTCACCACTAGTACACTCACCACTCAGCACTACTCACCACTAGTACACTCACCACTACACTCACTAGTACACTCACCACTAGTACACTCACCACTACTCTCACCACTACTCACCACTAGTACACTCACCACTCACCACTACTCACCACTAGTACACTCACCACTACACTCACCACTACTCACCACTAGTACACTCACCACTCACCACTACTCACCACTAGTACACTCACCACTACACTCACCACTACTCACCACTAGTACACTCACCACTCACCACTACTCACCACTAGTACACTCACCACTCACCACTAGTACACTCACCACTAGTACACTCACCACTCAGCACTACACTCACCACTACTCACCACTAGTACACTCACCACTACACTCACCACTACTCACCACTACTACACTCACCACTACACCCACCACTACACTCATCACTACTACACTCACCACTACACTCACCACTACTCACCACTACTCACCACTACTACACTCATCACTACTACACTCACCACTACACCCACCACTACACTCACCACTAGACTCACCACTTACACTCACCACTACACTCACCACTACACTGGTGAATGAGCTGGTGAGCGAGCTGGTGATTGAGTGAGTGAGCTGGTGAGTGAGTGAGCTGGTGAGTGAGCTGGTGAGCTGGTGAGCTGGTGAGCGAGCGAGCTGGTGAGTGAGTGAGCGAGCTGGTGAGTGAGCTGGTGAGCTGGTGAGCGAGTGAGCTGGTGAGTGAGCGAGTGAGCTGGTGAGTGAGCTGGTGAGTGAGCTGGTGAGTGAGCTGGTGAGTGAGCTGGTGAGTGAGCTGGTGAGTGAGTGATTGAGCTGGTGAGCTGGTGAGTGAGTGAGCGAGCTGGTGAGCGAGCGAGCGAGCGAGCTGGTGAGCGAGCGAGCGAGCGAGTGAGCTGGTGAGTGAGCTGGTGAGTGAGCTGGTGAGTGAGTGAGCTGGTGAGTGAGTGAGCTGGTGAGTGAGCTGGTGAGTGAGTGAGTGAGCTGGTGAGCTGGTGAGCTGGTGAGTGAGTGAGCGAGCTGGTGAGCGAGCTGGTGAGTGAGCTGGTGAGTGAGCTGGTGAGTGAGTGAGCTGGTGAGTGAGCTGGTGAGTGAGTGATTGAGCTGGTGAGCTGGTGAGTGAGTGAGCGAGCTGGTGAGCGAGCTGGTGAGTGAGCTGGTGAGTGAGCTGGTGAGCGAGTGAGCTGGTGAGTGAGCTGGTGAGTGAGTGAGTGAGCTGGTGAGTGAGCTGGTGAGTGAGCTGGTGAGTGAGCTGGTGAGTGAGCTGGTGAGTGAGCTGGTGAGTGAGTGAGCTGGTGAGTGAGCTGGTGAGTGAGTGAGTGAGTGAGTGAGCTGGTGAGCTGGTGAGTGAGTGAGCGAGCTGGTGAGCGAGCGAGCGAGTGAGCTGGTGAGTGAGCTGGTGAGTGAGCTGGTGAGTGAGTGAGCTGGTGAGTGAGCTGGTGAGTGAGTGATTGAGCTGGTGAGTGAGTGAGCGAGCTGGTGAGCGAGCTGGTGAGTGAGCTGGTGAGTGAGCTGGTGAGCGAGTGAGCTGGTGAGTGAGCTGGTGAGCTGGTGAGTGAGCTGGTGAGTGAGCTGGTGAGTGAGCTGGTGAGTGAGCTGGTGAGTGAGTGATTGAGCTGGTGAGCTGGTGAGTGAGTGAGCGAGCTGGTGAGCGAGCGAGCGAGTGAGCTGGTGAGTGAGCTGGTGAGTGAGCTGGTGAGTGAGCTGGTGAGTGAGTGATTGAGCTGGTGAGCTGGTGAGTGAGTGAGCTGGTGAGTGAGCTGGTGAGTGAGCTGGTGAGTGAGCTGGTGAGTGAGCTGGTGAGTGAGCTGGTGAGTGAATGGGTGAGTAAGTGAGCTGGTGAGTGAGTGAGTGAGCTGGAGAGTGAGTGAGTGAGCTGGTGAGTGAATGGGTGAGTGAGTGAGCTGGTGAGCGAGTGAGTGAGCTGGTGAGTGAGCTGGTGAGTGAGTGAGCTGGTGAGCGAGTGAGTGAGTGAGCTGGTGAGTGAGTGAGCTGGTGAGTGAGTGAGCTGGTGAGTGAGCTGGTGAGTGAGCTGGTGAGTGAGCTGGTGAGTGAGCTGGTGAGTGAGCTGGTGAGTGAGCTGGTGAGTGAGCTGGTGAGTGAATGGGTGAGTAAGTGAGCTGGTGAGTGAGTGAGTGAGCTGGAGAGTGAGTGAGTGAGCTGGTGAGTGAATGGGTGAGTGAGCTGGTGAGCGAGTGAGTGAGCTGGTGAGTGAGCTGGTGAGTGAGTGAGCTGGTGAGTGAGTGAGCTGGTGAGTGAGCTGGTGAGTGAGCTGGTGAGTGAGCTGGTGAGTGAGCTGGTGAGTGAGCTGGTGAGTGAGTGATTGAGCTGGTGAGCTGGTGAGTGAGTGAGTGAGTGAGCTGGTGAGTGAGTGAGCTGGTGAGTGAGCTGGTGAGCTGGTGAGCTGGTGAGTGAGTGAGCTGGTGAGTGAGCGAGTGAGCTGGTGAGCGAGTGAGCGAGCGAGCTGGTGAGTGAGCTGGTGAGTGAGTGATTGAGCTGGTGAGCTGGTGAGTGAGTGAGCGAGCGAGCGAGTGAGCTGGTGAGTGAGCTGGTGAGTGAGTGATTGAGCTGGTGAGCTGGTGAGTGAGTGAGCGAGCGAGCGAGTGAGCTGGTGAGTGAGTGAGCTGGTGAGCGAGTGAGTGAGCTGGTGAGTGAGCTGGTGAGTGAGCTGGTGAGTGAGCTGGTGAGTGAGTGAGCTGGTGAGCGAGCGAGTGAGCGAGTGAGCTGATGAGCGAGTGAGCTGGTGAGCGAGTGAGCTGGTGAGTGAGTGAGCTGGTGAGCGAGCGAGCGAGTGAGTGAGTGAGTGAGCTGGTGAGTGAGCTGGTGAGTGAGCGAGCGAGCGAGTGAGTGAGCTGGTGAGTGAGTGAGCTGGTGAGCGAGCGAGCGAGTGAGTGAGCTGGTGTATCTCCCGCTAGACCCGGCGCTGGGCGGCGTGGTGGAGTCTGTGCGTGAGATCTCTGGTGAGTGAGCTGGTGAGTGAGCTGGTGAGCGAGCGAGTGAGCGAGTGAGCGAGTGAGTGAGCTGGTGTATCTCCCGCTAGACCCGGCGCTGGGCGGCGTGGTGGAGTCTGTGCGTGAGATCTCTGGTGAGTGAGCTGGTGAGTGAGCTGGTGAGCGAGCGAGTGAGCGAGTGAGCGAGTGAGTGAGCTGGTGTATCTCCCGCTAGACCCGGCGCTGGGCGGCGTGGTGGAGTCTGTGCGTGAGATCTCTGGTGAGTGAGCTGGTGAGTGAGCTGGTGAGCGAGCGAGTGAGCGAGTGAGTGAGCTGGTGTATCTCCCGCTAGACCCGGCGCTGGGCGGCGTGGTGGAGTCTGTGCGTGAGATCTCTCTGGACGAGCGCTGTGGCCCCCACGGCGCTGCCCCCCACCACTCCGCCCACCTCGTCCACGACGCCAACGACGATGACGACGACGACGACGACGATGGTGAAGCAGCCGACATGGAGGGTGAGGCACCTTCTAACACCAAGCCAAAGGCGCCCCGGGTAGCCCTCTCGTGTTGCATGGGACCTCGGTGTACGACCGCTTTGGATCAAGTCGAATGTGGTTACACGTCGTGTTTTTTCGAGAAAGAAAAATGTCTTGGGATACGACGCCTTGCTTGGGATACGACGCCTTGCTTGGGATACGACGCCTTGCTTGGGATAAGACGCCTTGCTTGGGATACGACGCCTTGCTTGGGATACGACGCCTTGCTTGGGATACGACGCCTTGCTTGGGATAAGACGCCTTGCTTGGGATACGACGCCTTGCTTGGGATACGACGCCTTTGCTTGGGATACGACGCCTCGCTTGGGATACGACGTCTTGCTTGGGATACGACGCCTTGCTTGGGATACGACGCCTTGCTTGGGATACGATGCCTTGCTTCGGATACGACGTCTTGCTTGGGATACGACGCCTTGCTTGGGATACGACGCCTTGCTTGGGATACGACTGCCTTGCTTGGGATACGACGCTTGCTTGGGATACGACGCCTTGCTTGGGATACGACGCCTTGCTTGGGATACGACGTCTTGCTTGGGATACGACGCCTTGCTTGGGATACGACGCCTTGCTTGGGATACGACGCCCTTGCTTGGGATACGACGCTCTTGCTTGGGATACGACGCCTTGCTTGGGATACGACGCCTTGCTTGGGATACGACGCCTTGCTTGGGATACGACGTCTTGCTTGGATACGACGCCTTGCTTGGGATACGACGCCTTGCTTGGGATACGACGCCTTGCTTGGGATACGACGCCTTGCTTGGGATACGACGTCTTGCTTGGGATACGACGTCTTGCTTGGGATACGACGCCTTGCTTGGCATACGACGCCTTGCTTGGGATACGACGTCTTGTTTGGGATACGACGTCTTGCTTGGATACGACGCCTTGCTTGGGATACGACGTCTTGCTTGGGATACGACGCCTTGCTTGGGATACGACGCCTTGCTTGGGATACGACGCCTTGCTTGGGATACGACGCCTTGCTTGGGATACGACGTCTTGCTTGGGATACGACGCCTTGCTTGGGATACGACGTCTTGCTTGGGATACGACGCCTTGCTTGGGGATACGACGCCTTGCTTGGGGATACGACGCCTTGCTTGGGATACGACGTCTTGCTTGGCTGATACGACGCCTTGCTTGGGATACGACGTCTTGCTTGGGATACGGACGCCTTGCTTGGGATACGACGCCTTGCTTGGGATACGACGCCTTGCTGGGATACGACGCCTTGCTTGGGACGTCTTGCTTGGGATACGACGTCTCGCTTGGGATATGATGCCGCCTTGTTTGCTAGAACCTGTGTGGGTCGGGATGAGTCACCGCGTACAGTACCCGCGTTCACGACTGAGACAAAGCGGGAGGGGGGGGGGCGTGGGGGAGAGGGGGGGTGGGGAGAGGGGGGGGGGTGAGGAGAGGGGGGGTGCGGAGAGGGGGGGGGCATGGGGGGCTGCCCCCATGGGGGGTGGAGCCGCATTAGTGTCTAAATTATTTTAGTCAACCCCATTAGTGTACAGTATGACACGTCAAATCGAATTTATTTTCCTTTGGAACGGATTATTTCCTTTATGTCTCATGGGGAAAATGCGTTTGGTGTCTACGTCATTTTGGGTACAAGTCCCTACCACCTTCTGGAACGAATTGACGGACGTGTACGAGGTTCCACAGTATTTCCCACAGGCCTTTGGGGCAAGTGCCACTGTTTGCGAGTAGCAGCAGCGACGATTGGTGGTGTCACTCGCCAGGGGTGGGGGGTGCCAGCCCCCCACGGAGTTTGTGTGTCGCAGTGACCCCCTCCCTGGTCGTCGCCAACGATGGCAGCTCAGCCACGTGGTGGTGGTGGTGGCAGTGGTGGTGGTGGCGGTGGTGGCGGTGGTGGTGGCTTCATCATCGGCGTGACGCTCACACGCTCACTCGGTCACTCGCTCACACGCTCAGCCGCTCACACACTCACCCCATCACCCGCTCAGCCGCTCATTCGGTCACCCGCTCACCCTCTCACCCGCTCACACACTCACCCGCTCAGCCGCTCACCCGCTGAGCCGCTCACTCGCTCACCCGTTCACTCGCTCACCCGTTCACTCGCTCACCCGTTCACTCGCTCACCCGTTCACTCGCTCAACCGTTCACTCGCTCACCCGTTCACTCGCTCACACGCTCACTCGCTCACCCGCTCACTCGCTCACACGCTCACTCGCTCACTCGCTCACTCGGTCACTCGCTCACACGCTCACTCGCTCACCCGTTCACTCGCTCACACGCTCACTCGCTCACCCGCTCACTCGCTCACACGCTCACTCGCTCACTCGCTCACTCGGTCACTCGCTCACACGCTCACACGCTCACACGCTCAGCCGCTCACCCCCGCTCACCCGCTCACACACTCAGCCGCTCTCCCGCCCACCGGCTCACTCAGTTACCCGCTCACTGCTGCCCTCTCGTGGTTCATTGGGGCGGTAGGGGGGGCAGCCATTAGATGGCAGCAGTGAGCAGGTGACGGAAGGCACAACCACGTGATGGTGATGGTGAGAGAGAGAGAGACGCAGACTCCACATATACAGCAGCAGCAGCAGCAGGCGTCGTCAGGGTCGGGATGGAACCCACGACCTCCTGCACACCAGGCGAGGTAGTCAACATCTCCCAGCTACCACAGCACCTCGGTGTCAAGGTCCACACAGACAAAGGTCCCCCGTGTAGCCTCTAACAGGCTGTAGGGGCAAGTGCTGTTAGTGAGCAGCACCTGTGAAGGCTACCGGCACTGTGGCACACGAGGGGGTGGGGTGGCCAGCACCACGCCCGGCCGCCTTTGTCTCCCCAGTGGCGATGTTCACTACACACCGCTACACCAGGTACTCATTTGAGGCTGAGTCGATCTAGATAATCGTCACTGGTGGTGTTGGTGGCCGTGAGCGAGAATTGAACTCGGGTCGCCGGGTTCGTAGCGCAGCGTAGCGCTAACTGCTGCACCACCGCTCGCCACAGACACACAGACACACACACAGACAGACACACACAGACAGACACACACAGACACACACACAGACACACACACACAGACACACACACACAGACACACAGACACACACAGACACACACACACACAGACACACACACACACAGACACACACCTACAGACACACACAGACACACACAGACACACTCACACACACACACAGACACACAGACACACACACACACAGACACACACACACAGACACACACAGACACACACAGACACACACATACAGACACACAGACACACAGACACACACACAGACACACACACAGACACACACACACACAGACACACAGACACACACACAGACACACACATAGACACACAGACACACAGACACACAGACACACACACAGACACACACACAGACACACACACAGACACACAGACACACACACAGACACACAGACACACACACAGACACACAGACACACAGACACACACACAGACACACACACAGACACACACACAGACACAGACACAGTCCTCACCGGCCGTCTTCCGTTTTTGTTGCAGAGTTCGAGGAGAGTGGATTGTTGGAGGCTGATGATGATGTAAGTTCCACGCGCGTGTGTGTCTGTGTGTGTGTGTCTGTGTGTATGTGTGTGTGTCTGTGTGTCTGTGTGTGTGTCTGTGTGTGTGTCTGTGTGTGTGTAGGTGTATGTCTGTGTGTGTCTGTGTGTGTGTGTGTCTGTGTGTGTGTGTGTCTGTGTGTGTGTGTGTATGTGTGTATCTGTGTGTGTGTGTATCTGTGTGTGTCTGTGTGTGTATCTGTGTGTGTCTACGTGTATGTGTGTGTATCTACGTGTCTGTGTGTGTGTGTATCTGTATGTATGTATGTATGTGTGTCTGTGTGTGTGTCTGTGTGTGTGTGTGTCTGTGTGTGTCTGTGTGTGTGTGTGTGTATCTGTATGTATGTATGTATGTGTGTCTGTGTGTGTGCGTCTCTCCCCAGGCCACGCTGGATGCGCGTGTCCTCACCGTGGGGGGCTCGTCGGGGGGGGGCCGCGGGTGCCGGGGGGGGGAGGAGGGGGGGGGAGGAGGAGGGGGGGGCCGGGGGGGGGCCGGGGGGGGAGGACGGCATCCTGCAGACGCGCACCTACGACCTGTACATCACCTACGACAAGTACTACCAGACCCCACGTCTGTGGCTGTCTGGGTACAATGAGGTACGTGGGGGGAGGGGAGACGGGGGGGGGAGACACGGGGAGGGGAGACACGGGGGGAGAGACACGGGAGGGGAGACACGGGGGGAGAGACACGGGGGGAGAGACACGGGGGGGAGACACGGGGGGGGAGAGACGCGGGGGGAGAGACACGGGGGGAGAGACACGGGGGGGAGACACGGGGGGGAGACACGGGGGGAGAGACACGGGGGGAGAGACACGGGGGGAGAGACACGGGGGAGAGACACGGGAGGGGAGACACGGGGGGGGAGAGACACGGGGGGAGAGACACGGGGGGAGAGACACGGGGGGAGAGACACGGGGGGAGAGACACGGGGGGGGAGACACGGGGGGGAGACACGGGGGGGGAGAGACACGGGGGGAGAGACACGGGGGGGAGACACGGGGGGGAGACACGGGGGGAGAGACACGGGGGGAGAGACACGGGGGGGGAGACACGGGGGGGAGACACGGGGGGGGAGACACGGGGGGAGAGACACGGGGGGAGAGACACGGGGGGAGAGACACGGGGGGGAGACACGGGGGGGAGACACGGGGGGAGAGACACGGGGGGAGAGACACGGGGGGAGAGACACGGGGGGGAGACACGGGGGGGAGACACGGGGGGGGGAGAAACGGGGGGAGAGACACGGGGGGGAGACACGGGGAGGGGAGACACGGGGGCAGAGACACGGGAGGGGAGACACGGGGGGGGAGACACGGGGGGGAGACACGGGGGGGGAGACACGGGGGGGAGACACGGGGGCAGAGACACGGGGGCAGAGACACGGGGGGAGAGACACGGGGGGAGAGACACGGGGGGAGAGACACGGGGGGGAGACACGGGGAGGGGAGACACGGGGAGAGAGACACGGGAGGGGAGACACGGGGGGGAGACACGGGGGGGAGACACGGGGGGGGAGAGACACGGGGGGAGAGACACGGGGGGAGAGACACGGGAGGGGAGACACGGGGAGAGAGACACGGGAGGGGAGACACGGGGGGGAGACACGGGGGGGAGACACGGGGAGGGGAGACACGGGGGAGAGACACGGGGGGGAGAGACACGGGGGGGAGACACGGGGGGAGAGACACGGGGGGGGAGACGGGGGGGGGAGACACATGTGAGTCACCCCCCTCCACCCCCTCCTTTGCCCCCACCCTCCACCCTCCGCCCCCACCCTCCACCCCCACCCTCCACCCCCCACTCCACACCCACCCCCCCTCTCCACCCCCCCCCCTGCCCCCCACTCCACCCCCTCCCCTCCTCCGCCGTAGTCACGGCAACCGTTGTCGATGGAGCAGATGTACGAGGACATCAGCCAGGACCACGCCAAGAAGACCGTCACCATGGAAACGCACCCCCACCTGCCTGGGCCCCCCATGTGCTCCGTCCACCCGTGCAGGTGAGGTGGTGGTGGAGGGGGGGAGGGGCAGGGGGGTGGGGGGGGCAGGGGGGTGGGGGGGGCAGGGGGGAGGGGCAGGGGGGTGGGGGGGGCAGGGGGGAGGGGCAGGGGGGTGGGGGGGGCAGGGGGGTGGGGGGGCAGGGGGGTGGGGGGGGGCAGGGGGGTGGGGGGGGCAGGGGGGTGGGGGGGGCGTAGGAGAACAGAGACCCCCCCACCACTCCCTACCACGGCCTCCACTGTGTTTGTGTCTATGTGCGTGTGTGTGTCTGTGTGTGTGAATGGGTGTCTGTGTGTGTGTCTGTGTGTCTGTGTGTGTGAATGTGTGTGAGTGTGTGTGTCTGTGTGTGTGAATGTGTGTGAGTGTGTGGGTCTGTGTGTGTGAATGTGTGTGAGTGTGTGTGTCTGTGTGTGTGAATGTGTGTCTGTGTGTGTGTGTGTCTGTGTGTGTGAATGTGTGTCTGTGTGTGTGTGTCTGTGTGTGTGAATGTGTGTGTGAATGTGTGTCTGTATGTGTGTCTGTGTGTGTGTCTGTGTGTGTACACTGTGTGTGTGTGTGACTGTGTGTGTGTGTCTGACCCTCTGCTCACGATCATTAAGGACCTTCATGATGGTGAGCGGGCCCGGGTGAAACTACGTGGCCGGGAGTCGGAGCCTTTCCCTGTACACCTTGGGGTGCGACAGGGATGTCCTCTGGCTCCCACATTATTTAACATCTATTTCGACTGCGTAGTTCGTGAAGCCTTCAATAGCTGTACCGGGGGAATTTCCATTTGGTACAGATATAATGGGAGGCTGATCGACGCCCGGGTGCGATCAAGGGATGGCTCCCTATTGGTCAACCACGTTATGTATGCCGATGATTTGGTAATAGCTGCTCATTCAGAGGAGGAGTTGGAGACGCTGCTGCTGAGACTGGAGCTTGCCACTAAGAGGTGGGGCCTTACCATCAGCCCCACCAAAACTAAGCACCTGCCTGGGTATTTTGTACCATCGGGCACTCCACCCCCACAACTCCCAATCGGTGATGGGGCAGTTGTGGAGAGAGTGGAGAGTTTCCCATAACTGGGCAGTGTGCTTATGACCGGCTCCAGTTTATCAGCAGAGGTCTCACTCCGAATCAGTCGAGCGGCAATATCTTTTCATCGGTTGCGTAACGCTGTGTGGAAGCTACCTGGTCTCTCGCTCCGCACGAAGCTTCAGGTCTTCTCGGCCACGGTCATTCCCTCCCTTCTCTACGCTTGCGAAACGTGGACCCCCCTAATGGAGCATCTTCGCCGGTTGGAAACATTTAGGCTGGCCTGCCTACGATCCATCCTGGGTTTAACCAGGCTGGATTGTGTGAGGAGCTCACAAGTCCTTCAAAGATCTGGGCAAAGTCCCATCAGTGAGCTCCTCCGGCAGGCAAGGCTGCGTTGGCTGGGTCATGTAGCCCGCATGCCCAGCCACCGCATGCCTAAACAGCTTTTGTTCGGCCGGATCGAGGGGGCTAAACGGGCGCGGCACGGGCTAGAGAAGAGATGGAGTGATGTGGTACAGGAGGACGTGGAGCTGAGTGGACTTGCCGATGACTGGTACCAGCGGTGTCAAGATCGGCCTCTGTGGAGGAGGCTCGTGAAGGACGCTACTGGGCAGTTGGAGGCAGTCGCCCTCCAGCAACAACGGAGGGCGGAGGAGCGACGCTCACAACAACGAGCGGAGCGCCGGGTGGCTAAAGCACAGCAAGTTGGTACAGTAGGGGGCACAGGTGGTGCATCAGCCAGTCATCTCGGTCATCTCGGTCAGTCGACCCGTGGCACCTGCTGGGTCTGCCCCGTGACCTCCTGCCGGCGGGCGTTCGACACTTCATGTGGCCTCAAGGTGCACATGGCCTGGCACAAGCGTCGTGGTGACGTCACCGCCACTTAGTGGCGAATGGCGGTTGTTGTTGTTGTTGTGTGTCTGTGTGTGTACACTGTGTATGTCTGTGTGTGTGTCTGTGTGTGTACACTGTGTGTGTGTGACTGTGTGTGTACACTCTGTGTGTATGTACGCTGTCTGTGTGTGTGTGACTGTGTGTGTATGTACACTGTCTGTGTGTGTGTGACTGTGTGTGTGTGTGTGACTGTGTGTGCGTACACTGTGTGTGTACACTGTGTATGTGTGTCTGTGTGTGTGTACACTGTGTGTGTATGTACACTGTGTGTGTGACTGTGTGTGTACACTGTGTGTGTGTGACTGTGTGTGTGTGTACACTGTGTGTGTGTCTGTGTGTGTGTGTGTCTGTGTGTGTGACTGTGTGTGACTGTGTGTGTGTGTCTGTGTGTGTGACTGTGTGTGTGTGTGACTGTGTGTGACTGTGTGTGACTGTGTGTGACTGTGTGTGACTGTGTGTGTGTGTGACTGTGTGTGACTGTGTGTGTGT
>NC_136340.1:4652279-4654779 GCF_964198595.1 Lampetra fluviatilis | reverse complement strand
TGTGTGTGTGTACGCGCGTGTGTGTGTACATGCGTGTGTGTGTGCACGCGCGTGTGTGTGTGTACACGCGTGTGTGTGTGTGTACATGCGTGTGTGTGTGTACATGCGCGTGTGTGTGTGCACGCGTGTGTGTGTGTACATGCGCGTGTGTGTGTGTACATGCGCGTGTGTGTGTGTACATGCGTGTGTGTGTGTGCACGCGTGTGTGTGTGCACGCGTGTGTGTGTGTACATGCGTGTGTGTGTGTGCACGCGTGTGTGTGTACATGCGTGTGTGTGTGTGTACATGCGTGTGTGTGTGTACATGCGCGTGTGTGTGTGCACGCGTGTGTGTGTGTACATGCGTGTGTGTGTGTACATGCGTGTGTGTGTGTGTACATGCGTGTGTGTGTGTACATGCGCGTGTGTGTGTGCACGCGTGTGTGTGTGTGCACGCGTGTGTGTGTGTGCACGCGTGTGTGTGTGTACATGCGTGTGTGTGTGTACATGCGTGTGTGTGTGCACGCGTGTGTGTGTGTACATGCGTGTGTGTGTGTACATGCGTGTGTGTGTGTGCACGCGTGTGTGTGTACATGCGCGTGTGTGTGTGTGTACGCGTGTGTGTACATGCGTGTGTGTGTGTACATGCGTGTGTGTGTGTACATGCGTGTGTGTGTGTGTGTGCATGCGTGTGTGTGTGTACATGCGTGTGTGTGTGTGTGTACATGCGTGTGTGTGTGTGTACATGCGTGTGCGTGTGTGTGTGTACATGCGTGTGTGTGTGTACATGCGCGTGTGTGTGTACATGCGTGTGTGTGTGCACATGTGTGTGTACATGCGTAGGTATATGCGTCTCCATCATGGGAAGGGAATAAATGGCGGAGTGATTATACGATGCGTCTCTTGTGACTGCAACTCACCCCCCTGAGATAAGAATTTGTTCTCAGAGAAAAGTAGTTCTCAGATAGTCCACACGTAGTCTCAAAGATTAGTCCACACACTCCCCCCACTCTCCCCCTCCACCCCCTCCACTCCCCCCACTCTCCCCCCACATCTCCCCACTCTCCCCCCATTCCCCCCACTCTCCCTCTCTCACCCCCCCACCCCCCCCACTGCCCCCCCCCCACTCCCCCCCACTCTCCCCCACTCTCCCCCCACTCCCCCCTCCCCCCCACTCTCCCCCCCACTCTCCCCCCACTCTCCCCCCACTCTCCCCCCCACCTCCCTCTCCATCCCCCCCACTCCCCCCACTCTCCCCCCTCTCCCCCCACTCTCCCCCCCACTCTCCCCCCTCATCCCCTCCACTCCCCCACTCACCCCTCCACCCCCCACTCCCCCCCCTCCTCCCCCCACTCCCCCCCTCCACTCCCCCACTCCCCCCTCCACCCCCTCCCCCCCATCTCCCCCCACTCTCCCTCAACTTCACCCCCCCACTTCGCCCCCACTCTCCTCTCCACCCTCTCCCCCCCCCACTCTCCCCACTCTCCCCCACTCCCCCACTCTCCCCCTCCACCCCCACTCCCCCCCCCACTCTCCCCCACTCTCCCTCCACTCCCCCCACTCTCCCTCTCCACCCCCCCACTCCCCCACTCTCCCCCCACTCTCCCCCCACTCTCCCCCTCATCCCCCTCCACTCCCCCCACTCTCCCCCTCCACCCCCCACTCCCCCCCACTCTCCCCCCACTCCCCCCTCCACTCCCCCCACTCTCCCCCTCCACCACCCCTCCACTCCCCCCACTCTCCCCCCCACTCTCCCCCCACTCTCCCCCCCATTCCCCCCACTCTCCCTCTCCACCCCCCCACTCCCCCCACTCTCCCCACTCTCCCCCCACTCCCCCCACTCTCCCCCACTCTCCCCCTCCACCTCCCCCCCACTCCCCCCCCACTCTCCCCCCACTCTCCCTCCACTCCCCCCACTCTCCCTCTCCACCCCCCCACTCCCCCCACTCTCCCCACACTCTCCCCCCACTCTCCCCCACTCTCCCCCTCCATCCCCCTCCACTCCCCCCACTCTCCCCCTCCACCCCCCACTCCCCCCCCACTCTCCCCCACTCCCCCCCTCCACTCCCCCCACTCTCCCCCTCCACCCCCCTCCACTCCCCCCACTCTCCACCCCCCTCCACTCCCCCCACTCTCCCCCCCACTCTCCCCCACTCTCCCCCCATTCCCCCCACTCTCCCTCTCCACCCCCCCACTCCCCCCACTCTCCCAACTCTCCCCCCCACTCCCCCCACTCTCCCCCCACTCTCCCCCTCCACCCCCCACTCCCCCCCCACTCTCCCCCCACTCTCCCTCCACTCCCCCCACTCTCCCTCTCCACCCCCCCACTCCCCCCACTCTCCCCCCACTCTCCCCCCACTCTCCCCCCACTCTCCCCCTCCACCCCCCTCCACTCCCCCCACTCTCCCCCTCCACCCCCCACTCCCCCCCCACTCTCCTCCCACTCCCCCCCTCCACTCCCCCCACTTCTCCCTCTCCACCCCCCCACTCTCCCCCCACTCACCCCCCACTCTCCCCCCACT
>NC_136340.1:4649344-4652079 GCF_964198595.1 Lampetra fluviatilis | reverse complement strand
GTCTGTGTGTGTGAATGTGTGTGAGTGTGTGTGTCTGTGTGTGTGAATGTGTGTCTGTGTGTCTGTGTGTGTGAATGTGTGTCTGTGTGTCTGTGTGTGTGTCTGTGTGTGTGAATGTGTGTGAGTGTGTGTGTCTGTGTGTGTGAATGTGTGTCTGTGTGTTTGAATGTGTGTGTGAATGTGTGTGTGTGAGTGTGTCTGTGTGTGTGTCTGTGTGTGTGTGTACACTGTGTGTGTGTCTGTGTGTGTACACTGTGTGTGTGTGTGTGTCTGTGTGTGTACACTGTGTGTGTGTGTGTACACTGTGTGTGTGTATCTGTGTATGTCTGTGTGTGTACACTGTGTGTGTGTGTGTACACTGTGTGTGTGTGTACACTGTGTGTGTGTGTGTGACTGTGTGTGTGTGTGTGACTGTGTGTGTACACTGTGTGTGTGTACAGTGTGTGTACACTGTGTGTGTATGTACACTGTGTGTGTGTGTGTGTGACTGTGTGTGTGTGTGTCTGACCCTCTGCTCACGATCATTAAGGACCTTCATGATGGTGAGCGGGCCCGGGTGAAACTACGTGGCCAGGAGTCGGAGCCTTTCCCTGTACACCTTGGGGTGCGACAGGGATGTCCTCTGGCTCCCACATTATTTAACATCTATTTCGACTGCGTAGTTCGTGAAGCCTTCAATAGCTGTACCGGGGGAATTACCATTTGGTACAGATATAATGGGAGGCTGATCGACGCCCGGGTGCGATCAAGGGATGGCTCCCTATTGGTCAACCACGTTATGTATGCCGATGATTTGGTAATAGCTGCTCATTCAGAAGAGGAGTTGGAGACGCTGCTGCTGAGGCTGGAGTGTGCCACTAAGAGGTGGGGCCTTACCATCAGCCCCACCAAAACTAAGCACCTGCCTGGGTATTTTGTACCATCGGGCACTCCGCCCCCACAACTCCCAATCGGTGATGGGGCAGTTGTGGAGAGAGTAGAGAGTTTCCCATACCTGGGCAGTGTGCTCATGACCAGCTCCAGTTTATCAGCAGAGGTCTCACTCCGAATCAGTCGAGCGGCAATATCTTTTCATCGGTTGCGTAACGCTGTGTGGAAGCTACCTGGTCTGTCGCTCCGCACGAAGCTTCAGGTCTTCTCGGCCACGGTCATTCCCTCCCTTCTCTACGCTTGCGAAACGTGGACCCCCCTAGTGGAGCATCTTCGCCGGTTGGAAACATTTAGGCTGGCCTGCCTACGATCCATCCTGGGTTTGACCAGGCTGGATTGTGTGAGGAGCTCACAAGTCCTTGAAAGATCTGGGCAAAGTCCCATCAGTGAGCTCCTCCGGCAGGCAAGGCTGCGTTGGCTGGGTCATGTAGCCCGCATGCCCAGCCACCGCATGCCTAAACAGCTTTTGTTCGGGCCGGATCGAGGGGGCTAAACGGGCGCGGCACGGGCTAGAGAAGAGATGGAGTGATGTGGTACAGGAGGACGTGGAGCTGAGTGGACTTGCCGATGACTGGTACCAGCGGTGTCAAGATCGGCCTCAGTGGAGGAGGCTCGTGAAGGACGCTACTGGGCAGTTGGAGGCAGTCGCCCTCCAACAACAACGGAGGGCGGAGGAGCGACGCTCACAACAACGAGCGGAGCGCCGGGTGGCTAAAGCACAGCAAGTTGGCACAGTAGGGGGCACAGGTGGTGCATCAGCCAGTCATCTCGGTCATCTCGGTCAGTCGACCCGTGGCACCTGGGTCTGCCCCGTGACCTCCTGCCAGCGGGCGTTCGACACTTCACGTGGCCTCAAGGTGCACATGGCCTGGCACAAGCGTCGTGGTGACGTCACCGCCACTTAGTGGCGAATGGCGGTTGTTGTTGTGTGTGACTGTGTGTGTGTGTGACTGTGTGTGTGTGTGACTGTGTGTGACTGTGTGTGTGTGGGACTGTGTGTGACTGTGTGTGTGACTGTGTGTGTGTGTGACTGTGTGTGTGTGTGACTGTGTGTGTGTGTGACTGTGTGTGTGTGTGTGTTGCAGACACGCCGAGGTGATGAAGAAGATCATTGAGACGGTGGCGGAGGGAGGAGGAGAACTGGGGGTGCACATGTATCCTGCACACTGTACACACACTGTACACACACTGTACACACACTGTACACACACTGTACACACACACACAGTACACACACACACAGTGTACACACAGTGTACGCACACAGTGTACACACAGTGTACACACAGTACACACACAAACAGTGTACACACATAAACAGTGTACATACACAGTGTACACACACACAGACATACAATGTACACACACACAAACAGTGTACACACACACACAGTGTACACACACACACACAATGTACACACACACACAGTGTACACACACACACAGTGTACACACACACAGTGTACACACACACAGTGTACACACACAGTGTACACACACACAGTGCACACACACACACACAGTACACACACACACACAGTGTACACACACACACACACAGTGTACACACACACACAGTGTACACACACAGTGTACACACACAGTGTACACACACACACACAGTGTACACACACACACACAGTGTACACACACACACACAGTGTACACACACACAGTGTACACACACACAGTGCACACACACACAGTGTACACACACACACACAGTGTACACACACACACAGTGTACACACACACACACACAGTGTACACACACACACACAGTGTACACACACACACACAGTGTA
>NC_136340.1:4594344-4646844 GCF_964198595.1 Lampetra fluviatilis | reverse complement strand
TACACGCACAACTACACCATGTGACCTGCCTAGACACGCCCACTACACCCGCAACTACACCATGTGACCTGCCTAGACACGCCCACTACACCCACAACTACACCATGTGACCTGCCTAGACACGCCCACTACACCCACAACTACACCATGTGACCTGCCTAGACACGCCCACTACACCTGCAACTACACCATGTGACCTGCCTAGACACGCCCCACTACACCCACAACTACACCATGTGACCTGCCTAGACACGCCCACTACACCCGCAACTACACCATGTGACCTGTCTGGACACGCCCACTACACCCGCAACTACACCATGTGACCTGTCCGTGACACGCCCACTACACCCGCAACTACACCATGTGACCTGTCTGGACACGCCCACTACACCCGCAACTACACCATGTGACCTGCCTAGAACGTTGTTAACGTCGTTGATGACGTTAACAACGTTATAATGACATCGTCGATATCGTTGTCGTCATCACCATCGTCACCGCCACCACCATCGTCACCACCGCCACCCGCCACCACCATCGCCACCACCACCACCGCCATCACCACCATCGTCACCACCATCGTCACCACCATCGTCACCACCACCACCATCGTCACCCGCCACCACCACCACCATCGTCACCACCACCATCGTCACCACCGCCACCACCACCATCGTCACCACCATCGTCACCACCACCACCGTCACCACCACCACCGTCACCACCACCATCGTCACCACCATCGTCACCACCACCACCGTCACCACCACCACCGTCACCACCACCATCGTCACCACCACCATCGTCACCACCACCACCGTCACCACCACCATCGTCACCACCATCGTCACCACCACCACCACCATCGTCATCGCTCCAGAGCCAATCGGTCAAGAGAGGTCACAGACTTTGGTCGTGACCCCCCACCCCCCGCCCCCACACCCCCACCCCCCCCCCCCGTGTGTGTACATGCGCTGCGCGTGTGTGTGTGTACATGCGTGTGTGTGTGTGTGCACGCGTGTGTGTGTGCACGTGTGTGTGTGTGCACGCGTGTGTGTGTACATGTGCGCGTGTGTGTACATGCGCGTGTGTGTGTACATGCGCGTGTGTGTGTACCATGCGCGTGTGTGTGTGCACGCGTGTGTGTGTGTACATGTGCGCGTGTGTGTGTACATGCGCGTGTGTGTGTGCACGCGTGTGTGTGTGCACGCGTGTGTGTGTGCACGCGTGTGTGTGTGTACATGCGTGTGTGTGTGTGCACGCGTGTGTGTGTGTGCACGCGTGTGTGTGTGCGCGTGTGTGTGTGTACATGCGCGTGTGTGTGTGTACATGCGCGTGTGTGTGTGTACATGCGCGCGTGTGTGTGTACATGCGTGTGTGTGCACGCGTGTGTGTGTGTACACGCGTGTGTGTGTGTGTACATGCGTGTGTGTGTGTACATGCGCGTGTTCGTGTGTGCACGCGTCGTGTGTGTGTGTACGGTGTGTGTGCACGCGTGTGTGTGTGTACATGCGTGTGTGTGTGTACATGCGCGTGTGTGTGTGCACGCGTGTGTGTGTGCACGCGTGTGTGTGTGTACATGCGTGTGTGTGTGTGTGCACGCGTGTGTGTGTACATGCGTGTGTGTGTGTGTACCTGCGTGTGTGTGTGTACATGCGCGTTGTGTGTGCACGCGTGTGTGTGTGTACATGCGTGTGTGTGTGTGCACGCGTGTGGGTATGCGTGTGTGTACATGCGTGTGTGTGTGTGTACATGCGTGTGTGTGTGTGTACATGCGCGTGTGTGTGTGCACGCGTGTGTGTGTGTGTACATGCGTGTGTGTGTGTACATGCGTGTGTGTGTGTACATGCGCGTGTGTGTGTGCACGCGTGTGTGTGTGTGTACATGCGTGTGTGTGTGTACATGCGTGTGTGTGTGTACATGCGTGTGTGTGTGTACATGCGTGTGTGTGTGTACATGCGTGTGTGTGTGTACATGCGCGTGTGTGTGTGCACGCGTGTGTGTGTGTGTACATGCGTGTGTGTGTGTACATGCGTGTGTGTGTGTACATGCGCGTGTGTGTGTGCACGCGTGTGTGTGTACATGCGTGTGTGTGTGTACATGCGTGTGTGTGTGTGCACGCGTGTGTGTGTGTGTACATGCGTGTGTGTGTGTGTGCACGCGTGTGTGTGTACATGCGTGTGTGTGTGTGTGTGTGTACATGCGTGTGTGTGTGTACATGCGTGTGTGTGTGTGCACGCGTGTGTGTGTGTGTACATGCGCGTGTGTGTGTACATGCGTGTGTGTGTGTACGCGCGTGTGTGTGTACATGCGTGTGTGTGTGTACACGCGTGTGTGTGTGTGTACATGCGCGTGTGTGTGTACATGCGTGTGTGTGTGTGTGCACGCGTGTGTGTGTACATGCGTGTGTGCACGCGTGTGTGTGTACATGCGTGTGTGTGTGTGTACATGCGTGTGTGTGTACATGCGTGTGTGTGTGTGTGGTACATGCGTGTGTGTGTGTGTGTACACGCGTGTGTGTGTGTACATGCGTGTGTGTGTGTGTACATGCGTGTGTGTGTGTGTGTGTACACGCGTGTGTGTGTGTACATGCGTGTGTGTGTGTACGTGTGTGTGTGTGTGTGCACGCGTGTGTGTGTGTACATGCGCATGTGTGTGTGTGTACATGCGCGTGTGTGTGTGTGTACATGCGCGTGTGTGTGTGTACATGCGCGTGTGTGTGTGTACATGCGCGTGTGTGTGTGTGTGTGTACATGCGTGTGTGTACACGCGTGTGTGTGTGTACATGCGTGTGTGTACATGCGTGTGTGTGTGTACATGCGTGTGTGTGTGTGTACATGCTCGTGTGTGTGTACATGCGTGTGTGTGTGTGTGTGCACGCATGTGTGTGTGTGCACGCGTGTGTGTGTGTACATGCGTGTGTGTGTGTGCACGCGCGTGTGTGTGTGTGTACATGCGTGTGTGTGTGTACATGCGTGTGTGTGTGTGTGTGCACGCATGTGTGTGTGTGCACGCGTGTGTGTGTGTACATGCGTGTGTGTGTGTGCATGCGTGTGTGTGTGTGCATGCGTGTGTGTGTGTACATGCGTGTGTGTGTGTATACATGCGTGTGTGTGTGTACATGCGTGTGTGTGTGTATACATGCCGTGTGTTGTGTGTATATGCGCGTGTGTGTGTACATGCGTGTGTGTGTGCACATGTGTGTGTGTGTGTGTACATGCGCGTGTGTGTGTACATGCGTGTGTGTGTTGTACATGCGTGTGTGTGTGTACATGCGCGTGTGTGTGTACATGCCGTGCCTGCTGTGTGATGTGTTCAAGATGTGTGTTCTCCCCACTCTCTCCCCCTCTCTATCTCTCTCCCCACTCTCTCTATATCTCACCCCATCTATATATATCACTCCATCTCTATACCCACTCTCCCTCTCCACTCCACCACCTCTCCCCACTCCCCCATCTCTCTCCACACTCATCTCCCAATCTCACCTCCCACCCACTCTCCTCCCCTCACTCCACTCCCCCCACTCTCCCCTCCACTCCCCCCCACTCTCCACTCTCCTCCCACTCTCCCCACTCCCCCTCCCTTCTCCCACCCCCCACTCCCCCACACCACCACACCCCCCACACACCCCCCCACACCCCCCCACACCCCCCCCACTCACCCCCACACCCCCCCCACTCCCCCCCACCTCCCCCAACTCCCCCCCCACTCCCCCACCCCACCACCCCCCCCCACACCCACCACCCCCACTCCCCCACACCCCCCACTCCCCCACCCCCCACCACCACCCCCCCACCCCCACCCCCACAACCCCCCACTCCCCCCCACTCCCCCCACTCCCCCCCCACTCCCCCACACTCCCCCCACTCTCCCCCCACCACCCCCCAACCCCCCCACCACCCCCACTCCACCCCCACTCCCCCCCACCACCCACCCCCACTCCCCACACCCCCCCCACCCCCCCACTCCCCCACCACCCCCCAACCCCCCCCCCACCCCCCCCACTCACCCCCCACACCCCCCCCACTCCCCCACCACACCCCACACCCCCCACACCCCCCACCACCTCCCCCCCACTCTCCCCCCCACTCCCCCACCCACCCCACCCACCCCCCCACACCACCCCCACCACCCCCCCACCCCCCCCCCCCTCCCCCCCACTCCCCCCACCCACCCCCACAACCCACTCCCCCCACCACCCCCACCCCCACCACCACCCCCCCACCTCCCCCCACCACCCCCCACCCACCCCCCCACCACCCCCCCACACTCCCCCCCACCCCCCCACTCACCACCCCCACTCCCCCCCACTCCCCCCCCCACTCCCCCCACCCACTCCCCCCCACCACCCCCCACCCCCCCCCACCCCCCACCCCCCACTCACCCCCCACCACCCCCCACACCCCCCCACCACCCCACCCCACCCCCCCACCCACCCTCCCCCACCACCCCCCACTCCCCCACCCCACACTCCCCCCACTCACCCCCCACCACCCCCCACCCCCCCCACCCCCCACACCCCCCAACCCCCCCACCCCCCCACACCCCACTCCCCCCCCCACTCCCCCCCACCACCCCCACTCCACCCCCCACACCTCCCCCCCCACCCCCACCCCCACCACCCCCCACTCCCCCCCCCACCACCCCCCCACACCCCCCCACCCACCACACCCCCCCCCACCCCCCACTCCCCACCCCACCTCACCCCCCCACTCCCCCCCCCCCACTCCACCCCCCCCCCACTCACCCCCACTCCCCCCCACACCCCCCCTCCACACCCCCCACCCCCTCCACCCCCCACCCCCCACTCCCCCCACACCCCCCACCCCCACCACCCCCCACACTCCCCCCCCACCACCCCCCACTCCACCCCCACCCCCCCACCCCCCCACTCCCCCCCCACTCCCCCCCACCCACTCCCCACCCCCCCCCACCCCCCACTCCCCCCCCACTCACCCCCCCCCCACACCCCCCACCCCCCCACACCCCCCACACCCCCCACTCCCACCCCCCCACCCCCCCACTCTCCCCCCACCCCCCCCCCACTCCCCCCCACCCACCACCCCCCCACACCCCACCCCCACCCCCCCACACCCCCTCCACCCCCCCACTCCCCCACCCCCACCACCCCCCCCACCCCCCCCACTCACCCCCACCCCCCCCCACACCCCCCCACTCCACCCCCCACCCCCACTCCCCCCACTCACCCCCCCCCCACCCCCCCACTCCCCCCTCCACCCCCCACACCACACCCCCCACTCCCCCCACCCCCACACCCCCCACTCCCCACCCCCCACCCCCCCACCTCCCCCCACCCCCCCCCCCTCCACCCCCCCACCTCACCACCCCCTCCACCCCCCCCACTCCACCCCCCACTCCCCACCCCCCACACCCCCCCCACCCCCCCACACCCCCCCCACCCCCCTCCACCCCCCCCACCTCCCCCCCCACCCCCCCCACTCCACCCCCCCACCCCACCCCCCACCTCCCCCCCCCAACCCCACCCCCCCCACCCCCCCCACACCCCCACCCCCACTCCCCCCACCACCCCCCACCCCCCACCCCCACACCCACCCCCCCACCCCCCCCTCACCCCCCCACCCCCCCCACTCCCCCCCCACCCCCCCACTCCCCCCCCCCACTCCCCCCTCCACCCCCCCCACCCCCCCCACCCCCCACCCCCCCTCCACCCCCCACACCCCCCCCCCCACCCCCCTCCACCCCCCCCCCCCACCCACCACCCCCCCCCACCCCCCACCCCCCACTCTCCCCCCCACCCCCCACCCCCCACCACCCCCCCCACCTCCCCCCCCCACCCCCACCCCCCCCCACTCTCCCCCCCCACCCCCCACCCCCCCCACCTCCCCACCCCCCACCCCCCCTCCACCCCCCCACTCCCCCCACCCCCCACTCCCCCCCCACCCTCCACCCCCCCACCCCCCCCCACCACCCCCCACCCCCACCCCCACCCCCCCCCACCCCCCCACTCCCCCACCCCCCACCACCCCCCCACCCCCCCACTCCCCCCCCCCACTCCCCCCACCCCCCCACCCCCCCCACCACCCCCCCACTCCACCCCACCCCACCCCCCCACCCCCCCCACTCCCCCCACCCCACCCCCCCCCCCACCCCCCACCCCCACCCCCCCCCCCACCCCCCCCCACCCCCCCCCCACCCACCTCCCCCCACCACCCCCCACTCCCCCCCCACCCCACCACACCCCCCCCACTCCCCCCCCCCCCACTCCCCCCCCCCACCCCCCCACTCCCCCCCTCCCCCCACTCCCCCACCCCCCCACTCCACCCCCCACTCCACCCCCCCACTCCCCCCCACTCTCCCCCCCACCACCCCCCACCACTCCCCCCACTCACCCCACTCTCCCCCTCCACCCCCCACTCCCCCCACTCTCCCCACTCTCCCCCCCACTCCCCCACTCTCCCCCACTCTCCCCCCCACTCCCCCCACACTCCCTCCACTCCCCCCACTCCCCCCTCCACCCCCCCACTCCCCACCCCACTCTCCCCCTCCACCCTCCACCCCCCCACTCCCCACCCCCACTCTCCCCCTCCACCCTCCACCCCCCCCTCCTTACCCCCCACTCTCTCCCTCCACCCCCCCACTCCTTCCCCACTCTCCCTCCACTCCCCCCACTCTCCCCCTCCACCCCCCCACTCCCCCCTCCACTCTCCCCCTCCACCCTCCACCCCCCCCACTCCCCACCCCCCCACTCCCCCCCCACTCTCCCTCCACTCCCCCCACTCTCCCCCTCCACCCCCACTCCCCCCCCCCACTCTCCCCCTCCACCCTCCACCCCCCCACTCCCCACCCCCCCACTCCCCCCCCCACTCTCCCTCCACTCCCCCCCACTCTCCCCCTCCACCCCCCCACTCCCCCCCCCACTCTCCCCCTCCACCCTCCACCCCCCCCACTCCCCACCCCCCACTCTCCCCCTCCACCCTCCACCCCCCCACTCCCCACCCCCCACTCTTTCCCTCCACCCCCCCACTCCCCCCCCACTCTCCCTCCACTCCCCCCCACTCTCCCCCTCCACCCCCCCACTCCCCCCCCCCACTCTCCCTCCACTCCCCCCCCCCCACTCCCCCCCTCCACCCCCCCACTCCCCCCCCACTCCCCCCCACTCTCCCTCTCCACCCCCCCCACTCCCCCCCCACTCCCCCCCACTCCCCCCCCACTCCCCCCCCCCACTCTCCCCCTCCCCCCACTCTCCCCCTCCACCCTCCACCCCCCCCACTCCCCCCCCCCACCCACTCTGCTCATTGTTCACCGCGCGCTGGCGATTTTGTTTGTGAACACAAAAGACACAAACAAAGCATGGGTGGTGATGGTGGTGATGATGGTGGTGATGGATGGTGGTGATGGTGGTGATGATGATGGTGATGATGATGGTGATGATGATGGTGATGATGATGGTGATGGTGGTGATGATGGTGGTGATGGTGGTGGTGATGGTGGTGATGATGATGGTGATGATGATGGTGATGATGGTGATGATGATGGTGGTGGTGGTGATGGTGGTGGTGGTGATGGTGGTGGTGATGGTGGTGGTGATGATGGTGATGATGATGGTGATGATGGTGATGATGATGGTGGTGGTGGTGATGGTGGTGGTGGTGATGGTGGTGGTGATGGTGGTGGTGATGATGGTGATGATGATGGTGATGATGGTGATGATGATGGTGGTGGTGGTGATGGTGGTGGTGGTGATGGTGGTGGTGATGGTGGTGGTGATGATGGTGATGATGGTGATGATGGTGATGATGGTGGTGATGGTGGTGGTGATGGTGGTGGTGATGGTGGTGGTGATGGTGGTGATGGTGATGGTGGTGATGGTGATGGTGGTGATGGTGGTGATGGTGGTGATGGTGATGATGGTGGTGGTGATGGTGGTGATGGTGGTGATGATGATGGTGATGATGATGATGATGATGGTGATGATGATGGTGGTGGTGGTGATGGTGGTGGTGGTGATGGTGGTGGTGATGGTGGTGGTGATGATGGTGATGATGGTGATGATGGTGATGATGGTGATGATGGTGATGATGGTGGTGGTGATGGTGGTGGTGATGGTGGTGGTGATGGTGGTGATGGTGATGGTGGTGATGGTGGTGATGGTGGTGATGGTGATGATGGTGGTGGTGATGGTGGTGATGGTGGTGATGATGGTGGTGATGATGATGGTGATGATGATGGTGATGATGGTGATGATGATGGTGGTGGTGGTGATGGTGGTGGTGGTGATGGTGGTGGTGATGGTGGTGGTGATGATGGTGATGATGATGGTGATGATGGTGATGATGATGGTGGTGGTGGTGATGGTGGTGGTGGTGATGGTGGTGGTGATGGTGGTGGTGATGATGGTGATGATGATGGTGATGATGGTGATGATGATGGTGGTGGTGGTGATGGTGGTGGTGGTGATGGTGGTGGTGATGGTGGTGGTGATGATGGTGATGATGGTGATGATGGTGATGATGGTGATGATGGTGGTGGTGATGGTGGTGGTGATGGTGGTGGTGATGGTGGTGATGGTGATGGTGGTGATGGTGATGGTGGTGATGGTGGTGATGGTGATGATGGTGGTGGTGATGGTGGTGATGGTGGTGATGATGATGGTGATGATGATGATGATGATGGTGATGATGATGGTGGTGGTGGTGATGGTGGTGGTGGTGATGGTGGTGGTGATGGTGGTGGTGATGATGGTGATGATGGTGATGATGGTGATGATGGTGATGATGGTGGTGATGGTGGTGGTGATGGTGGTGGTGATGGTGGTGGTGATGGTGGTGATGGTGATGGTGGTGATGGTGGTGATGGTGGTGATGGTGATGATGGTGGTGGTGATGGTGGTGATGGTGGTGATGATGATGGTGATGATGGTGGTGATGGTGGTGATGATGATGGTGATGATGATGGTGATGATGATGGTGATGATGGTGATGATGATGATGGTGGTGGTGGTGATGGTGGTGGTGGTGATGGTGGTGGTGATGGTGGTGGTGATGGTGGTGATGGTGGTGGTGATGGTGGTGATGATGATGATGATGGTGGTGGTGGTGATGGTGGTGGTGGTGATGGTGGTGGTGATGGTGGTGGTGATGATGGTGATGATGGTGATGATGGTGATGATGGTGGTGATGGTGGTGGTGATGGTGGTGGTGATGGTGATGGTGGTGGTGATGGTGGTGATGGTGATGGTGGTGATGGTGATGGTGGTGATGGTGGTGATGGTGATGATGGTGGTGGTGATGGTGGTGATGGTGGTGATGATGATGGTGATGGTGGTGATGATGATGGTGATGATGATGGTGATGATGGTGATGATGATGGTGGTGGTGGTGATGGTGGTGGTGGTGATGGTGGTGGTGATGGTGGTGGTGATGATGGTGATGATGGTGATGATGGTGGTGGTGATGGTGGTGGTGATGGTGATGGTGGTGGTGATGGTGGTGATGGTGATGGTGGTGATGGTGATGGTGGTGATGGTGATGATGGTGGTGGTGATGGTGATGATGGTGGTGATGGTGGTGATGGTGATGATGATGGTGATGATGGTGATGATGGTGATGGTGGTGGTGATGGTGATGATGGTGGTGATGGTGGTGATGGTGATGGTTGGTGGTGATGGTGGTGATGATGGTGATGATGGTGATGATGGTGGTGGTGATGGTGATGATGGTGGTGATGGTGGTGATGGTGATGGTGGTGGTGATGGTGGAGATGGTGATGGTGGTGGTGATGGTGGTGATGATGGTGATGGTGGTGATGGTGATGATGATGGTGATGGTGGTGATGATGATGGTGGTGATGATGATGGTGGTGGTGATGGTGGTGATGGTGATGGTGGTGGTGATGGTGGTGATGGTGATGATGATGGTGATGGTGGTGATGATGGTGATGGTGGTGATGGTGATGATGGTGGTGATGGTGGTGATGGTGATGGTGGTGGTGATGGTGGTGATGGTGATGGTGGTGGTGATGGTGGTGATGATGGTGATGGTGGTGATGGTGATGATGATGGTGATGGTGGTGATGATGATGGTGGTGATGATGATGGTGGTGGTGGTGCAGCGGTTAGCGCTACGCCTGCGCTACGAACCCGGCGACCCGAGTTCGATTCCCGCACACGGCCACCAACACCGCCAGTGACGATTATCTGAACCGGTCCTGGGCCTCCCCTAGGTCGACTTAGCCTCAAATGAGTACCTGGTGTAGCGGTGTGTAGTGAACATCGCCACTGGGGAGACAAAGGCGGCCGGGCGTGGTGCTGGCCACCCACCCCCTCGTGTGCCATTCGAAGGTGCTGCTCGCTACCAGCAGCACTTGCCCCCACAGCCTGCTAGAGGCTACACGGGGGGGCTTTGTCTGTGTCAACCGGCGATGCTGACTCGGCGAAGTCAGCGCCGCGCTTTGTACGACGTTTCGCCGCCGTCTCCATCATCGGGGGGGCGGGGGGCGGGGGGGGGTCCATCGTAGCGCTAATGGAGTTCTGGGAAGGCGTCTTCCTGTGCGGGGTGAGGGGGATGGAGACCCAATCTACTCACCACTCTACTCACCACTCTACTCACCAATCTACTCACCACTCACTCACCACTCTACTCACCACTCACTCACCACTCACCACTCTACTCACCACTCTACTCACCACTCACTCACCACTCTACTCACCACTCTACTCACCACTCACTCACCACTCTACTCACCACTCACTCACCACTCTACTCACCACTCACTCACCACTCACTCACCACTCACTCACCACTCTACTCACCACGCTACTCACCACTCACTCACCACTCACTCACCACTCTACTCACCACTCTACTCACCACTCTACTCACCACTCACTCACCACTCTACTCACCACTCACTCACCACTCTACTCACCACTCTACTCACCACTCTACTCACCAATCTACTCACCACTCACTCACCACGCTACTCACCACTCACTCACCACTCACTCACCACTCTACTCACCACTCTACTCACCACTCTACTCACCACTCACTCACCACTCTACTCACCACTCACTCACCACTCACTCACCACTCTACTCACCACGCTACTCACCACTCACTCACCACGCTACTCACCACTCACTCACCACTCTACTCACCACGCTACTCACCACTCACTCACCACTCTACTCACCACTCACTCACCACTCACTCACCACGCTACTCACCACTCTACTCACCACTCTACTCACCACTCTACTCACCACGCTACTCACCACTCTACTCACCACTCACTCACCACTCTACTCACCACTCACTCACCACTCACTCACCACGCTACTCACCACTCTACTCACCACTCTACTCACCACTCTACTCACCACTCACTCACCACGCTACTCACCACGCTACTCACCACGCTACTCACCACTCACTCACCAATCTACTCACCACTCACTCACCAATCTATTCACCACTCACTCACCAGTCTACTCACCACTCTACTCACCACTCACTCACCACTCACTCACCACTCACTCACCACTCACCACAATACTCACCACTCACTCACCACTCCACTCACCACTCGCTCACCACTCACCACAATACTCACCACTCCACTCACCACTCCACTCACTACTCTACTCACCACTCACTCACCACTCCACTCACCACTCCACTCACCACTCACTCACCACGCTACTCACCACTCATTCACCACTCACTCACCACTCACTCACCACTCTACTCACCACTCATTCACCACTCACTCACCACTCACTCACCACTCTACTCACCACTCCACTCACCACTCCACTCACCACTCCACTCACCACGCTACTCACCACTCACTCACCACGCTACTCACCACTCACTCACCACTCACCACGCTACTCACCACTCACCACTCACTCACCACTCACCACAATACTCACCACTCACTCACCACGCTACTCACCACTCCACTCACCACTCACCACGCTACTCACCACTCACTCACCACTCACCAATCTACTCACCACTCACTCACCACTCACTCACCACTCACCACAATACTCACCACTCACTCACCACGCTACTCACCACTCACTCACCACTCACCACGCTACTCACCACTCACTCACCACTCACCAATCTACTCACCACTCACTCACCACTCACTCACCACTCACCACAATACTCACCACTCACTCACCACGCTACTCACCACTCACTCACCACTCACCACGCTACTCACCACTCAACTCACCACTCACTCACCACGCTACTCACCACTCACTCACCACTCACCAATCTACTCACCACTCACTCACCACTCACCACTCACCACAATACTCACCCACTCACCCACTCACTCACCACTCACTCACCACTCACCACAATACTCACCACTCACTCACCACTCACTCCACTCACCACTCCACTCACCACTCCACTCACCAATCTACTCACCACAATACTCACCACTCACTCACCACTCACTCCACTCACCACTCCACTCACCACTCCACTCACCAATCTACTCACCACTCACTCACCACAATACTCACCACTCACTCACCACTCACTCCACTCACCACTCCACTCACCACTCCACTCACCAATCTACTCACCACTCACTCACCACAATACTCACCACTCACTCCACTCACCACTCCACTCACCACTCCACTCACCAATCTACTCACCACTCACTCACCACGCTACTCACCACTCACTCACCACGCTACTCACCACTCTACTCACCACTCCACTCACCACTCCACTCACCACTCCACTCACCACTCCACTCACCACTCTACTCACCACTCCACTCACCACTCACTCACCACCCCTCCCCCCCTCTCCCCCGGTCTCCCACGGCCCCTCCCCTCAATCCCATTCTGCTCCACTGGACCCGGAAGTGGGCGACACTTCCCACGGGGGGAGGGGCGGGGGAGGAGGGGGGGGAGGAGGGGGGGGGGGCGGGGGGAGGACGGGGGGGGGGAGGAGGGGGAGGAGGGGGGGGGGCGGGGGGGGAGGGGGGGGGCGGGGGGGAGGGGGGGGGACAAAGGGCGGATGTGGGGGCTGTGACGTCACACAGGGTTAAGACGACTCAGAGCCCCCCACCCCCCCAACTCCTCCCATCAGCATCATCAGCATCATCATCATCAGCATCATCATCATCAGCATCATCATCATCACCACCATCATCATCACCATCATCATCAGCATCATTATTACCATCATCATCACCATCATCATCACCATCATCACCATCATCATCACCATCATCATCATCACTCATCATCATCATCAGCATCATCATCATCACCATCAGCATCATCACCATCAGCATCAGCATCATCATCATCAGCATCATCACCATCATCATTACCATCATCATCAGCATCATCATCATCACCATCAGCATCATCACCATCAGCATCATCATCATCATCAGCATCATCATCATCACCATCATCATTACCATCATCATCAGCATCATCATCATCAGCATCATCATCATCACCATCATCATCACCATCATCAGCATCATCACCATCATCATCACCATCATCAGCATCATCACCATCATCATCACCATCATCACCATCATCATCACCACCATCATCACCATCATCATCACCATCATCACCATCATCATCACCTCCACCATCATCGTCATCATCATCACCATCATCGTCACGGTGGCTAGGAGATGTTGACTACCTCGCCTGGTCTACAGGAGGTCGTGGGTTCCATCCCGACCCTGACTGCTGCTGCTGCTGCTGTCTGTGGAGTCTGCGTGTCTCTCTCCACTCAACATTCACAATCAACATCACCCTGCGTTCAGAGTGCTTGGCTGCCGCTACACATTTACACGTGATGATGATGGTGATGATAGTGATGATGATGGTGATGATGATGGTGATGATTATGGTGATGATGGAGGTGATGGTGATGATGGTGATGGTGGTGGAGGTGATGATGGTGGTGGAGGTGATGATGATGGTGATGATGGAGGTGGTGATGATGGTGATGATGATGATGATATTGATGATGATGGTGATGATGATGGTGATGATGGAGTTGATGGTGATGATGGTGATGGTGGTGGAGGTGATGATGGTGGTGGAGGTGATGATGGTGGTGGAGGTGATGATGATGGTGATGATGGAGGTGGTGATGATGGTGATGATGATAGTGATGATGATGGTGGTGATGGTGATGATGATGGTGATGATGGTGATGATGATGGTGATGATGATGGTGATGATGGAGGTGGTGATGATGGTGATGATGATGGAGGTGATAATGATGTGATGATGATGATATTGATGATGATGGCGATGAGATGGCGATGATGATGGTGATGATGGTGATGATGGTGATGCTGATGATGATGGTGATGATGGTGATGATGGTGATGATGATGGTGATGATGATGATAGTGATGATGATAGTGATGATGATGGTGATGATGATAGTGATGATGGTGATGGTGGTGATGGTGGTGATGATGATGGTGATGATGATGGTGATGATGGTGATGATAATGATGATGGTGATGATGATGATGTGATGATGTGATGATGATGATGATGATGGTGATGATGATGATGGTGATGTTGATGGTGATGATGATGATGTGATGATGATGATGGTGATGATGATGATGATAGTGATGATGGTGATGGTGATGATGATGGTGATGATGATGGTGATGATGGTGATAATGTTGATGATAGTGATGATGATGGTGATGATGATGATGGTGATGATGATGAAACCACCACGTGCGTGAGCTGCTATCATTGGTGCTGGCCAGGGTGTCACTTGTGATGAAGATCGACTACACAGCGCTCATACCGTGCTAGCACCGTGCTAGCACCGTGCTAGCACCGTGCTAGCACCGTGCTAGCACCGTGCTAGCACCGTGCTAGCACCGTGCTAGCACCGTGCTAGCACGATATTAGCACCGTGCTAGCTACTGTGCTAGCACCGTGCTAGCTACCGTGCTAGCACGGTATTAGCACCGTGCTAGCTACTGTGCCAGCTACCGTGCCAGGCACCGTGCTAGCACCGTGCTCGTACCGTGCTAGCACCGTGCTAGCACGGTATTAGCACCGTGCTAGCTACTGTGCCAGCTACCGTGCCAGGCACCGTGCTAGCACCGTGCTCGTACCGTGCTAGCTACCGTGCTAGTACCGTGCCAACTACCGTGCCAGCTACCGTGCTAGCACCGTGCTAGCACCGTGCTGGCACCGTGCTGGCACCGTGCTGGCACCGTGCTGGCACCGTGTTAGCACGGTGCTAGTACCGTGCTGGCACCGTGCTGGCACCGTGCTCATACCGTGCTAGCACCGTGCTAGTACCGTGCTAGCACTGTGCCAGCTACCGTGCCAGCTACCGTGCTAGCACCGTGCTCGTACCGTGCCAGCTACCGTGCTAGTACCGTGCCAACTACCGTGCCAGCTACCGTGCTAGCACCGTGCCAGCTACCGTGCCAGCTACCGTGCTAGTACCGTGCCAACTACCGTGCCAGCTACCGTGCTAGCACCGTGCTGGTACCGTGCTGGCACCGTGCTGGCACCGTGCCAGCTACCGTGCTAGCTACCGTGCTAGCACCGTGCTGGTACCGTGCTGGCACCGTGCTGGCACCGTGCCAGCTACCGTGCTAGCTACCGTGCCAGCTACCGTGCTGGTTGCTGGTGTTACTGCTAGTACCGTGCTAGAGCCGTGCTAGTACCGTGCCAGCTACCGTGCTAGTTGCTGGCACCGTGTTGGCACCGTGCCAGCTACCGTGCCAGGCACCGTGCTGGCACCGTGCTGGCCCCGTGCCAGCTACCGTGCCAGCTACCGTGCTGGTTGTTGGTGTTGTTGAGTTGCTCAGGGCGTGGGAACGGACCGTGATCTCGGGACTGATTTTGGGGGTGGGGAGAAGTGGGGGGGGGGGAGGAGGGGCTCGTGGGGGAGGGGGGAGGGGCTCGTAGGGGAGGGGGGGGTCGACCCCTCCCCCCTTCCCAATTATCCCCCCTCCCCCTCACCCCCCCTCCCCCCCCACCTCCCCCCCATCTCCGCGATCTCCTTCTGATCACGTGGTGCGCACCCATTCATGTGGCCGCCCGCTATGTTTATTTGTCTAATTAGGGGCAATCAATTAGTTTTAATTAAATAGCCGCGGACCCACCGGGGGGGGGGGCGGGGCGGGGGGGGGGATGGGGGGGAGGGGCTGGTGACGTCAGGTGGTTGTCACCAGCAACTTGAAACAGGCCACAGACTTCAATGTTCACGACTCCAAAAATAATAAATAAAAAAATAGCGGTGATGGACCCTCTCGTAGGTGGGCTCAGCCTTAAAATGAGCACGCCGCACTCGTGTGGTGCGTGAGTGAACGACAGCACTTGCCCCCACAGCCTGTCAGAGGCTACACGGGGGACCTTTGTCTGTGTGCCTATAGCTGCTGCTCGCTACTAGCAGCTCTTGCCCCCACAGTCGAGCACACAAAGACAAAGGTCCCCCGTGTAGCCTCTAACAGGATGTGGGGGCAAGTGCTGTTAGCGAGCGCCTATGAAGGCAACCGGCACTGTGGCACACGAGGGGGTGGGTGGCGAGCACCACGCCCGGCCGCCTTTGTCTCCCCAGTGCTAGCGATGTTTACTACACACCGCATCAGGTACTCAGTTGAGGCTGAGTCGACCTAGGGGAGGCCCAGGACCGGTTCAGATAATCGTCACTGGTGGTGTTGGTGGCCGTGAGCGGGAATCGAACTCGGGTCGCCGGGTTCGTAGCGCAGCGTCGCGCTAACCGCTGCACCACCGCTCCCCATACGTACACACACAGACACACACACACACACCGACACACAGAGACAAACACACACCGATACACACACACACCTACACACAACAACAACAACCGCCATTCGCCACTAAGTGGTGGTGACGTCACCACGACGCTTGTGCCAGGCCATGTGCACCTTGAGGCTACCACGTGAAGTGTCGAACGCCCGCTGGCAGGAGGTCACGGGGCAGACCCAGGTGCCACGGGTCGACTGACCGAGATGACCGAGATGACTGGCTGATGCACCACCTGTGCCCCCTACTGTGCCAACTTGCTGTGCTTTAGCCACCCGGCGCTCCGCTCGTTGTTGTGAGCGTCGCTCCTCCGCCCTCCGTTGTTGTTGGAGGGCGACTGCCTCCAACTGCCCAGTAGCGTCCTTCACGAGCCTCCTCCACTGAGGCCGATCTTGACACCGCTGGTACCAGTCATCGGCAAGTCCACTCAGCTCCACGTCCTCCTGTACCACATCACTCCATCTCTTCTCCAGCCCGTGCCGCGCCCGTTTTGCCCCCTCGATCCGGCCGAACAAAAGCTGTTTAGGCATGCGGTGGCTGGGCATGCGGTGGCTGGGCATGCGGTGGCTGGGCATGCGGTGGCTGGGCATGCGGTGGCTGGGCATGCGGTGGCTGGGCATGCGGTGGCTGGGCATGCGGTGGCTGGGCATGCGGTGGCTGGGCATGCGGTGGCTGGGCATGCGGTGGCTGGGCATGCGGTGGCTGGGCATGCGGTGGCTGGGCATGCGGTGGCTGGGCATGCGGTGGCTGGGCATGCGGTGGCTGGGCATGCGGTGGCTGGGCATGCGGTGGCTGGGCATGCGGTGGCTGGGCATGCGGTGGCTGGGCATGCGGTGGCTGGGCATGCGGTGGCTGGGCATGCGGTGGCTGGGCATGCGGTGGCTGGGCATGCGGTGGCTGGGCATGCGGTGGCTGGGCATGCGGTGGCTGGGCATGCGGTGGCTGGGCATGCGGTGGCTGGGCATGCGGTGGCTGGGCATGCGGTGGCTGGGCATGCGGTGGCTGGGCATGCGGTGGCTGGGCATGCGGTGGCTGGGCATGCGGTGGCTGGGCATGCGGTGGCTGGGCATGCGGTGGCTGGGCATGCGGTGGCTGGGCATGCGGTGGCTGGGCATGCGGTGGCTGGGCATGCGGTGGCTGGGCATGCGGTGGCTGGGCATGCGGTGGCTGGGCATGCGGTGGCTGGGCATGCGGGCTACATGGCCCAGCCAACGCAGCCTTGCCTGCCGGAGGAGCTCACCGATGGGACTTTGTCCAGATCTTTCAAGGATTTGTGAGCTCCTCACACAATCCAGCCTGCAGGTTAAACCCAAGATGGATCGTAGGCAGGCCAGTCTAAATGTTTCCAACCGGCGAAGACACACACACACACACCGACACACACACACCGACAGACACACACACACCAACACACACCCACACCAACACACACACCTACACACACACACCAACACACACACCTACACACACACACACCAACACACAATTCCAAACGAGGCCCTCATTATAAAATCATTAGCGGGCCGTATCAGCAGTCGCCAATCAAAACCAATGGAATCTCCGCCCCACCCCCCATCCCCACCCCCCCACCCCCACCCCCCATCCCCTGAGCCCCCACAACTAATTGCACCGTCACGTGACCATTAGATTTGATTGCCGTGTGTGTGTTGAACTTCTTTCACACCGTACGTAGCCGACCGTGCTAATGGGAGGTGTGTGACATGGCCAGGGATCGAACTCAGGTTCTGGGTTAGCAGCATCAGAGACCCACAGACTCATCACATAGAGACCCACAGACTCACCACACAGAGACCCACAGACTCACCACACAGAGACCCACAGACTCATCACATAGAGACCCACAGACTCACCACACAGAGACCCACAGACTCACCACACAGAGACCCACAGACTCATCACACAGAGACCCACAGACTCATCACATAGAGACCCACAGACTCATCACACAGAGACCCACAGACTCACCACACAGAGACCCACAGACTCACCACACAGAGACCCACAGACTCATCACATAGAGACCCACAGACTCATCACATAGAGACCCACAGACTCATCACACAGAGACCCATAGACTCGTAAACTCTGTGTGAATCTGTGGGTCTGTGTGGTGAGTCTGTGGGTCTCTGTGTGGTGAGTCTGTGGGTCTCTGTGTTAGTCTGTGGGTCTCAATGTGAGTCTGTGGGTCTCTGTGTGGTGAGTCTGTGGGTCTCTGTGTGGTGAGTCTGTGGGTCTCTGTGTGGTGAGTCTGTGGGTCTCTGTGTGGTGAGTCTGTGGGTCTCTGTGTTAGTCTGTGGGTCTCAATGTGAGTCTGTGGGTCTCTGTGTGGTGAGTCTGTGGGTCTCTGTGTGGTGAGTCTGTGGGTCTCTGTGTGGTGAGTCTGTGGGTCTCTGTGTGGTGAGTCTGTGGGTCTCTGTGTGAGTCTGTGGGTCTCTGTGGGTCTCTGTGTGATGAGTCTGTGGGTCTCTGTGTGAGTCTGTGGGTCTCTGTGTGATGAGTCTGTGGGTCTCTGTGTGAGTCTGTGGGTCTCTATATGGTGAGTCTGTGGGTTTCTCTCACACTTTCACCATCACTCCCACGAGTTTAAACAAGTGGAGGCAATCACAGAATTCCGCAGATTTCTAATCAGCGGCTCTGCCCCCCCTCTCTCCCGCTAATTATCGTCAGTTTCCGCTAATTACCGTCGCTATCGTTTGCGCCAGGCTCATTAACTCATCAACATCACAAACTTGGTAATGGGCACTCGATCATTCATCACATTTAGACTGCCCACCCCCCACCACCACCCCCCCCAATCCACCCACACTGAAGTTTGTTTAGCTGAGCTAATGTTGTTTTAACTTTGTGTATTTTTTTAAATGCTTTTTTGTTCTTTACGTCAACCGATGGCGCGCGCGAGTGTTCACAACACCACGTGGCGAATTTGTTTTTTTCCACAGACGACGTTTCGAGTAATGGACCCCCGTCTCTCTTCGTGGCAAGCGGTGAGAGAGTGAGACACAGATACCCATAGACTCGTCACATAGAGACCCATAGACTCGTCACACAGAGACCCATAGACTCGTCACACAGAGACCCATAGACTCGTCACATAGAGACCCATAGACTCGTCACACAGAGACCCATAGACTCGTCACACAGAGACCCATAGACTCGTCACACAGAGACCCATAGACTCGTCACATAGAGACCCATAGACTCGTCACACAGAGACCCATAGACTCGTCACATAGAGACCCATAGACTCGTCACACAGAGACCCATAGACTCGTCACACAGAGACCCATAGACTCGTCACACAGAGACCCATAGACTCGTCACACAGAGACCCATAGACTCACCACACAGAGACCCATAGACTCACACAGAGACCCATAGACTCACACAGAGACCCATAGACGCACACAGAGACCCATAGACTCATACAGAGACCCATAGACTCACACAGGAACCCATAGACTCACCACACAGATACCCATAGAGTTATCACACAGATACCCATAGACTCACCACACAGAGACCCACAGACTCACCACACAGAGACCCATAGACTCACACAGAGACCCACAGACTCACCACACAGAGACCCACAGACTCACCACACAGAGACCCACAGACTCACCACACAGAGACCCACAGACTCAGAGGCTCCACTGAGTAAAATTAAGGAATCCACCGGGCACTGTGCAACCACTAGGTCAGCTCCGACGTGAAGGGGATTAACCCACACCATGACTCCCCCCCACTCCACCCAGTACCCTAAGCTGTGGGTAATCAGCGCTAATTGTTAACGAATGAGCTGGCAATAGGGGCGAGTTTGAAGGGGAGGGAGGAGGGGGGGGGGGGGCGGGGGATGGGGGGTGGGGAACTGCCCACCCCCCTACCAATTAACCAGAGTTAATTGGCTTCAGCTGCATGCAGAGCACATGACAGAAGTAAGAATGACTTTGGGAGAAACCATTCATCCCCCTCCTCCTCCTCCTCCACCCCCCCACACCCCCCCCCATTTCAGACTCACAAATGGGTTGACCCGTCACGCGCTGCGTCCGCCTCTCCCCTAGGTCGACTCAGCCGTAATTGAGTGGCTGGTGCGGTGTTTAAACCGTCGGCACTAGGGAGAGGTGGTGGTGGTAGTGGTTGTGGTGGTGGTGGTGGAGGTGGTGGTGGAGGTGGTGGAGGTGGTGGTGGTGGTGGAGGTGGTGGTGATGGTGGAGGTGATGGTTGTGGTCGAGGTTGGTGATGGTGGTGGTTTTGGTGGTGGTGGTGATGGCGGTTGTGATGGTTTTGGTGATGGTTGTGATGGAGGTTTTGGTGGAGGTGATGGTGGTTGTGGTGGAGGTGATGGTTTTGGTGGTGGTGGTGGTTGTGGTGATTTTGGTGGTGGTTGTGGTGGAGGTGATGGTTTTGGTGGTGGTGATGGTGATTGTGGTGGAGGTGATGGTTTTGGTGGTGGTGATGATGGTTGTTGTGGTGGTGATGGTTGTTGTGGTGGTGGTGATGGTGGTTATAACGGAGGTGGTGGTGGAGGTGGAGTGGTAAACATCGCCACTGGGGAGACAAAGGCGGCCGGGCGTGGTGCTGACCACCCACCCCCTCGTGTGCCACAGCGCCGGTAGCCTTCATAGGCGCTGCTACTCGCTTACAGCACTTGCCCCTACAGCCTGTTAGAGGCTACACGGGGGACCTTTGTGTATAGGTGCTGCTCGCTACTCACAGCACTTGCCCCTACAGCCTGTTAGAGGCTACACGGGGGATCTTTGTCTCTCCTTTTTGTGTGTGTGTGTGCAAAATTGTGGATGTTTCGGTGAAGTCACGTAGAAGGGAAATAATAAAATAAAAAAAATAAAAAAAATAAAAAAAACATTCTCACGACGTTTCGCTCGCAACACGAGCAAATCATCATGAGATGTGAAAACCACGGCAGAAATTTTTTTTTTTAAACCACAAGATTTTTTTTTTAACCACAACAAGATTTTTTTTTTAACCACAACAAGATTTTTTTTTTCAAAAACCACAACAAGAAAATGTTTTCAAAAATGTTCTTGTTGTGGTTTCCACGACCTGATGATGATTTGCTTGTGTTGCAGTCGAAACGTCGTGAGAATTTTATTGTTTTATATTTTTTATTAGTTTTTATTATTTCCCTTCAACGCGACTTTACCGAAAGAAACAAGACTATGAATCCCTGCAGTCACGAAAGCTTTAAATCAAAGTTGTGGATGTGTGTACAAATTCATGTATATGCACGTGTGCCATTGTGTGTGTGTGTATATGTGTGTATGATTATGCGTGTATGATTGTGTGTGTGTGATTGTGTGTGTGTGTATATGTGTGTGTGTATGTGTGTGTGATTGTGTGTGTCTGTGTGTGTGATTGTGTGTATGTTTGTAGAATTGTGTCCGTGTTGTGAAGTTCACGTTGCCAAAATTAAGAAAACAATGTCCATGAGTTCATTTCCTCGTCAAAGAATGGCCTTTCTATGGTTACACAATAGGCGCCGAGAGGTGGGGGGAGAGGTGGGGGGGGTGGTGAGGTGGGGGGGGGGGTGAGGTGGGGGGGGGTGAGGTGGGGGGGGGGTGAGGTGGGGGGGGAGATTATTGGTGGGGGGATCGAGGTGGGGGCCGCGTGGG
Source organism: Lampetra fluviatilis (assembly GCF_964198595.1). Classification (NCBI taxonomy): domain Eukaryota; kingdom Metazoa; phylum Chordata; class Hyperoartia; order Petromyzontiformes; family Petromyzontidae; genus Lampetra; species Lampetra fluviatilis. Next base: position 4,624,368 of record NC_136340.1, on the reverse strand, counting down.
AGCCGGGTTCAGGATGCGAACTGCATCAGTCACAATCGCAGACCACGTGTCCTCGTGCCGATTGTTGCTGTTTCTCAACTCGACGTACGCGTCGTGCAGTTCGCAAGGCGATGTTCGTCTTAAGTGCCGGGCGCGGGGGTTTGTTTCGAAACGAGCGAACAGAAAGAGAGAGAGAGAACAAGTGTAACCCGTAAAAACAAAGTTTTTCACTCTAAATCCTTTATATGCGTGGCGGCTAGAGTCCTCTCGTCCTCTGGCTTGAGATGGCTGCCACCTTTGGGTCAGATGATTGTCTGCCAGTATGAAGCAATTGGTAATTAAATATTTAATTTGTTTTCCCTAAAAAGTGTAAAATTTTTGGAATTTTTTTTCACGAAAATTAATTGTCACGCACAACGAGTCTGTGTGGAAAATGTCAGCTCGATTGGATCACGGGAAGTGGGTTAAAAAACGAGCGAAAGATTTGCACGGTCGTAAGCAAGCAAGCAAGCACGCAAGCAAGCACGCAAGCAAGCAAGCACGCAAGCAAGCAAGCACGCAAGCAAGCAAGCGAGCGAGCGAACTTAATATAAAGGATTTAAAAAAAACGAAATGTTCACAACTTATGATGGGAGCCTCGTCGTTTTTAATGGGGGGACATAACGGCGGATTAAAAACACTGGTCAACACACTTTTTCTGGTATGAGGTATTTCAACGGTTTTAAGGTAAAGCCACGTAGAATGGAAATAATAAAATAATAAACAGACTCTGTCTTCTCGACAGACCTGTTCTTCGCCTGAGGACGGCTGCTTGCGTTGTGGCCGAAACGTCGTGAGAATTATTTTATTATGTTTTATTTTTATTATTTTATTATTTCCATTCTACGTGACTTTACCGAAAGAACCAAGAAGATGAATCCCTGCAGTCACGAAAGCTTTAAATCGAAATTTAAGGTTTTAAGGTAATTTTGGGGTTCCGATTCCAAATCTGGCATCAGTTTTTGTCCATCACATCGGGTTTTTGAAATATCAAATGTTGCATTTTCAATAAAAACTGCGGAAGAAAAATATTAAATAAATGTGGATATCTACATAAAATGATATTATAAACACACTATCCTAAAACACAGCACCATATTTTAACACTAAAGCAGTCACTGACTCGCAACAACTTGCAATCATAAGTGACGGAGTTAATTTCGGGTAAAATCAATGAAAATGGGGTATGCCGATAGCATAAACATGAGATGTGATAGAGCAAATATGAGATCAGTTTTGGAATCGGCACCCTGAAATTAGTCTAGAACAGCTGCAAAAGTCCAGACCAGTGTAATGTTAAGAACGCACTTTCTCATACAAGTCGCAGGATCTCCCGTTTGTTCACCAGCGTTGTCCCCAATTCTCACGACGTTTCGGCCACAACGCAAGCAGCCGTCCTCAGGTGAAAAACAGGTCTGTCACCTGAGGACGGCTGCTTGCATTGTGGGCGAAACGTCGTGAGCATTGTATTTAATTATGTTTTATTTTTATTATTTTAGTATTTCCCTTCTACGTGATGACTTTACCGAAAGAACCAAGAAGATGAATCCCTGCTGCAGTCACGAAAACTTTAAATCGAAATTTGAGCAGATTGATTTGAAGCTTATTGTGACTGCTGGAATCTTCCACACTCCTCGGTTCTTTCGGTAAAGTCACCGAGGCAGACAGAATAATCGATCACGACGTTTTGATCGCAACGGAAGCCACTGTGGGTTTCACGAGCTGATGACGATTGCTTGTGTTGCGATCGAAACGTCGTGCGGATTTTTATTGTTTTATATTTTTATAATTTAATTGTTTCTCTTCTACGTGACTTTACCTAAAGAAGCAATACTATTTTTTATTTTTTATACAAATGAGTTCTACCGATGCTGACAGACACAGAGACACCATCGCCTTTTCACCACTTCCCCCCACACTTCCACCCAAACACCCACACACACACCCACCACCCACCCACACACCCACACACCCACCACCCACCCACACACCCACCCACCCACACACCCACCCACACTTACACCCACCCACCCACCCACACATCACCAACCCATACACCCACACACCCACACACCCACACACCCACCCACACACCCACACACCCACCCACACACCCACCCACAGATCCACCCAAACATCCACCCACCCACACATCCACCCACCCACCCCCCACACTACCACCACCCACACACCCACCCACACATCCACCCACCCACACATCCACCCACCCACCACCCACACATCCACCACCCACAACCCCACACACCCACCCACACACACACCCACACACCCACCCACAACCCCACACACCCACCCACCCACATACACACCCACCCACCCACACACACACCCACACACCCACCCACAACCCCACACACCCACCCACCCACACACACACCCACCCACACACCCACACACCCACACACACACACCCACACACCCACCCACACACACACCCACACACCCACCCACACACCCACCCACACTTCCACCCACCCACACATCTACCACCCACACATCCACCCACCCACACATCCACCCACCCACCACCCACACATCCACCACCCATAACCCCACACACCCACCAACCCACACACACACCCACACACCCACCCACACACCCACCCACACATCCACCCACCCACACATCTACCACTCACACATCTACCACCCACACATCCACCCACACATTTACCCACCCACCACCCACACAACCACCACCCACACATCCACCCATCCACACATCCACCCATCCACCACCCACACATTCACCCACCCACACAGCCACAACCCACACACCCACCCACACACCCACCCACACACCCACACACCCACCCACAAACACACACTCACCCACCCACCCACACAACCACCCACACATCCACCACCTACACATTCACCCACCCACCCACACATCCACCACCCACACTACCACCACTCACACACCCACCCACAGACCCACCCACACATCCACCCACCCACACACCCACCCACCCACACACCCACCCACACACCTACCCACACACCCACCCACCCACACACCCACACATCCACACACCCACAAATCCCCCCCCCACTACCCCACTCCCCCCCCTCCTCCCCCTCACCCTCACCTCCTCCCCCTCACCCCCCCCCCCCTCCTCCCCCTCACCCTCACCTCCCCCCCCTCACCCCCCCTCCCCCCCACTGTGCCAAGTCCCCACTGAGAATGCCGACAAGGGAGAGAAGGAGGCTTAGGCTTATCGATTAGGGGGTAATTAGTGAGTGGCGGGTGAAGAGTGACGGGGGAGGGAGGTGGGGGGAGGGGGGGTGTGAGACTAACCGAGGGTGGGGGGAGAGGGGGGGACACAGAGCCCCCCCCTCCCCCTCCCCCCTTCCCCCCCCTCCCCCCTCCCCTCACCTATAATTGGCCTACGTCGCCACATTCCCATGAAGGACCAATCACGTGACCCCCCGCCGCGACCCTTGACGTCACTGCCTCCATTGTGACGTCACAGCGTGGGACACTCACGGGCGAGGAGTGGGAGCGTGAGTTGACTTCATCATCTCTCTGCCCCCCCACACTTCCACCCACACACACACACCCACACATCCACCACCCACACACCCACACACCCACCACCCACACATTCACCCACACACCCACCACCCACACACCCACCACCTACACATCCACCCACACACCCACACACCCACCACCCACACATCCACCCACACACCCACCACCCACACACCCACCACCTACACATCCACCCACACACCCACACACCCACCACCCACACACCCACCCACACACCACCCACACACCCACCACCTACACATCCACCCACACACCCACCACCTACACATCCACCCACACACCCACCACCCACACACCCACCACCCACACACCCACCACTCACACATCCACCCACACACCCACACACCCACCACCCACACACCCACCACCCACACACCCACCACCCACACATCCACCCACACACCCACACACCCACCACCCACACACCCACCCACACACCACCCACACACCCACCACCTACACATCCACCCACACACCCACCACCTACACATCCACCCACACACCCACCACCCACACACCCACCACCCACACACCCACCACTCACACATCCACCACCCACACACCCACACACCCACCACCCACACATCCACCCACACACCCACCACCCACACACCCACCACCCACACACCCACCACCCACACATCCACCCACACACCCACCACCCACACACCCACCACTCACACATCCACCCACACACCCACCACCCACACATCCACCACCCACACACCCACCCACACATCCACCACCCACACACCCACCCACACATCCACCACCCACACACCCACCCACACATCCACCACCCACACACCCACCCACACACCCACCACCCACACACCCACCCACACATCCACCACCCACACACCCACACACCCACCACTCACACATCCACCCACACACCCACCACCCACACACCCACCACCCACACATCCACCCACACACCCACCACCTACACATCCACCCACACACCCACCACCCACACACCCACCACCCACACACCCACCCACACATCCACCACCCACACACCCACACACCCACCACTCACACATCCACCCACACACCCACCACCCACACACCCACCACTCACACATCCACCCACACACCCACCACCCACACACCCACCACCTACACATCCACCCACACACCCACCACCCACACACCCACCACCCACACATCCACCCACACATCCACCACCCACACACCCACCACCTACACATCCACCCACACACCCACCACGCACACACCCACCACCCACACACCCACCCACACATCCACCACCCACACACCCACACACCCACCACTCACACATCCACCCACACACCCACCACCCACACACCCACCACCTACACATCCACCCACACACCCACCACCCACACACCCACCACCTACACATCCACCCACACACCCACCACCCACACACTCACCACCCACACATCCACCCACACACCCACCACCCACACACCCAAGACCTACACATCCACCCACCCACCCACACATTCACCCACACATCCACCCACCCACACTTCCATCCACCCACACATCCACCCACCCACACACCCACCCACCCACACATTCACCCACACATCCACCCATCCACACTTCCACCCACCTACACATCCACCCACACACACATTCACCCACCCACACATCCACCACCCACCCACACACCCACACACCCACACACCCATACACCCACACACCCATCCACACACCCACACACCCACACACCCACACACCCATACACCCACACACCCATCCACACACCCACACACCCACACACCCACACACCCATACACCCACACACCCATCCACCCACCCACACACCCACACACCCATACACCCACACATCCACCACCCACCCACACACCCACACACCTACACACCCACCACCCACACACCCACACACCCACACATCCACCACCCACACACCCACACACCCACACACCCACACACCCACACACCCATACACCCACACACCCACACACCCATACACCCATACATCCACCACCCACCCACACACCCACACACCCACACACCCATACACCCACACATCCACCACCCACCCACCCACACACCCACACACCCACACACCCACACACCCATACACCCACACATCCACCACCCACCCACACACCCACCACCCACACATCCACTACCCACACATCCACCCATCAAATGGTGAACGAAACGATACTGCCAAAAATAACAAAAAAAACCCTGATGAATGAGGTTGTTTCTGATCGTGCTGGGTATTGTTGTGGTTGTTGTGGTTGTTGTTGTGGTTGTTGTGGTTGTTGTTGTTATTTGATTGTTCTAATTATCGGCGGTGACGTCAGTGTAATGTTGTTGTTGTTGTTGTGGGTGTTGCTGAGCAAAATGATACTGCCAAAGACATGAATCTGGCTGATGATGATGAGGCTACTGCTGTTTGTTCGAATTCACATCACTCACTCAGCTCTCTATCCCTTCTAGAGCATCACTAGAATTCACATCACTCACTCAGCTCTCTATCCCTTCTAGAGCATCACTAGAATTCACATCACTCACTCAGCTCTCTATCCCTTCTAGAGCATCACTAGAATTCACATCACTCACTCAGCTCTCTATCCCTTCTAGAGCATCACTAGAATTCACATCAGAGGATGTAAGATGATGAGGGAGAGATGGGGGAGACGAGAGAGGGGGTGGAGAGAGCGGAGGAGAGAGAAGGGAGAGAGAGAGTAGAGAGAGTGGGGGGTGGTTTTCCCCTTTGTTCACCTCATCACTCTGCCCCCCACTGTGTGTGTAGTGGGGGGGGGGGAGTGTTTGGTGGGGGGTGGGTGGGGGGCTGTTGCTCCCCCCCCCCTCCCCACCACCCGCTAGGCCGCGCAATTATTTATTTATTTGTGGAGCACCGCAAGGATGCAGCAGTCGATGTGAAACATCTCGCGGAGAGAGAAATTCTGAAGCCTTTTAATAGGCGCTCGCTGATTGCCCTTGCATTGTGTGTGGGTGGGTGTGTGTGTGGGTGGGTGTGTGGGTGGGTGTGGGTGGGTGTGTGTGGGTGGGTGTGTGTGTGTGGGTGTGTGGGTGGGTGTGTGGGTGTGTGGGTGTGTGTGTGTGTGGGTGGGTGTGTGGGTGGGTGTGTGGGTGGGTGGGTGGGTGTGTGGGTGTGTGTCTGTATGGGTGGGTGTGTGGGTGGGTGGGTGTGTGGGTGGGTGTGTGGGTGTGTGTGTGGGTGGGTGTGTGTGTGGGTGGGTGTTTGGGTGGGTGTGTTGGTGTGTGGGTGTGTGTGTGTGTGGGTGGGTGTGTGTGTGGGTGGGTGTGTGGGTGGGTGTGGGTGGGTGTGGATGGGTGTGTGTGGGTGGGTGTGTGTGTGTGGGTGTGTGGGTGGGTGTGTGTGTGTGTGTGTAGGTGTGTGTATGGGTGGGTGTGTGGGTGTGTGTGGGTGGGTGTGTGGGTGTGTGTCTGTATGGGTGGGTGTGTGGGTGGGTGGGTGTGTGGGTGGGTGTGTGGGTGTGTGTGTGGGTGGGTGTGTGTGTGGGTGGGTGTTTGGGTGGGTGTGTTGGTGTGTGGGTGTGTGTGTGTGTGGGTGGGTGTGTGTGTGTGTGGGTGGGTGTGTGGGTGGGTGTGGGTGGGTGTGGATGGGTGTGTGTGGGTGGGTGTGTGTGTGTGGGTGTGTGGGTGGGTGTGTGGGTGTGTGTGTGTACGTGTGTGTATGGGTGGGTGTGTGGGTGGGTGGGTGTGTGGGTGTGTGTGTGTATGGGTGGGTGTGTGGGTGGGTGGGTGTGTGGGTGGGTGTGTGGGTGTGTGTGTGTGGGTGGGTGTGTGTGTGGGTGGGTGTTTGGGTGGGTTTGTTGGTGTGTGGGTGTGGGTGTGTGTGTGTGTGTATGGGTGGGTGTGTGGGTGGGTGTGTGGGTGTGTGTGGGTGGGTGTGGGTGGGTGTGTGGGTGTGTGTGTGGGTGGGTGGGTGTGTGTGTGGGTGGGTGTGTGGGTGTGTGTGTGGGTGGGTAGGTGTGTGTGGGTGGGTGTGTGGGTGGGTGTGTGGGTGGGTGGGTGTGTGGGTGTGGGTGGGCGTGTGTGGGTGGGTGTGTGTGTGGGTGGGTGTGTGGGTGGGTGTGTGGGTGGGTGTGTGGGTGGGTGTGTGGGTTTGTGAGTGTGTGTGTGGGTGTGTGGGTGGGTGTGTGGGTGGGTGTGTTGGTGTGTGGGTGGGTGTGTGTGTGGTGGGTGGGTGGGTGTGTGGGTGGGTGTGTGGGTGTGTGTGTGCGGGTGTGTGTGTAGGTGTGTGTGTGGGTGGGTGTGTGTGTGGGTGTGTGGGTGGGTGTGTGGGTGGGTGGGTGGGTGTGTGGGTGGGTGTGTGGGTGGGTGTGTGTGTGGGTGGGTGTGTGGGTGTGTGGGTGGGTGTGTGTGTGTGTGGGTGTGTGTGTGTGCGGGTGTGTGTGTAGGTGTGTGTGTGGGTGGGTGTGTGTGTGGGTGTGTGGGTGGGTGGGTGGGTGGGTGTGTGGGTGGGTGGGTGGGTGTGTGGGTGGGTGTGTGTGTGGGTGTGTGGGTGGGTGTGTTGGTGTGTGGGTGGGTGGGTGTGTCATCATCGTCGTCATCATCATCGTCATCATCGTCATCATCGTCATCATCATCATTATTGTCGTCAACGTCATCATCGTCATCATCATCGTCGTTATCATCGTCATCATCGTCGTCAACGTCATCATCATCGTCATCATCGTCATCATCATCGTCATCATTGTCGTCAACGTCATCATCGTCGTCATCATCGTCATCATCGTCGTCATCATCGTCATCATCGTCGTCAACGTCATCATAATCGTCATCATCGTCATCATCATCGTCATCATCATTGTCATCATTGTCGTCAACGTCATCATCATCGTCATCATCATCGTCATCATCGTCGTCAACGTCATCATCGTTGTCGTCATCATCGTCATCATCGTCATCATCATCGTCATCATCATCGTCATCATCGTCATCATCGTCATCATCATCGTCATCATCGTCATCACCGTCGTCAACGTCATCATCATCGTCATCATCATCGTCATCATTGTCGTCAACGTCATCATCGTCGTCATCATCGTCATCATCGTCGTCATCATCGTCATCATCGTCGTCAACGTCATCATCATCGTCATCATCGTCATCATCATCGTCATCATAATCGTCATCATTGTCGTCAACGTCATCATCATCGTCATCATCATCGTCATCATCGTCGTCAACGTCATCATCGTTGTCGTCATCATCGTCATCATCATCGTCATCATCGTCATCATCGTCATCATCGTCGTCGTCATCGTCATCATCATCATCATCGTCATCATCATCGTCATCATCGTCATCATCGTCATCATCGTCGTCGTCATCGTCATCATCATCATCGTCGTCGTCGTCGTCGTCGTCATCATCGTCATCATCGTCATCATCGTCATCATCATCGTCATCATCGTCATCATCGTCATCATCATCGTCATCGTCGTCGTCATCGTCATCATCGTCATCATCATCATCATCGTCATCATCATCGTCGTCGTCATCGTCGTCGTCATCGTCATCATCGGTGCGGCGCTTTCTGACACGCTTCTTCCGCGCCCGTCTGGAACGCTCTCTCCCTGCCGATGTCAGTGAGCCGCTGAGGAGCTGTGATGCCACTTTGAAATCATCGTCGTCATCATCGTCATCATCCTCTACATTGACACACTCGTTTATTGACAACTGATTAGCACGGCTGGCTACGTACGGTGCGAAAGAAGTTCAACACACGTGACACACACAGAGCCACGCCTCTCACCGTCACGGGGCCAGACAGCCCCCCCCCCAGCCCCGCCCCCCTCCCCCGACCCCCCACTTCTCCACTAACCCCTCCCCTCGACAGTCTTGTTTTGACGGCTTTAAGACAAAGACAAAGGTCCCCCGTGTAGCCTCTAACAGGCTATAGGGGCAAGTGCTGTTAGCTAGCAGCTAAAGACACACAGACAAAGGTCCCCCGTGTAGCCTCTAACAGGCTGTAGGGGCAAGTGCTGTTAGCTAGCAGCTAAAGACACACAGACAAAGGTCCCCCGTGTAGCCTCTAACAGACTGTAGGGGCAAGTGCTGTTAGCGAGCAGCACCTAAAGACACACAGACAAAGGTCCCCCGTGTAGCCTCTAACAGGCTGTAGGGGCAAGTGCTGTTAGCTAGCAGCTAAAGACACACAGACAAAGGTCTCCCGTGTAGCCTCTAACAGGCTGTAGGGGCAAGTGCTGTTAGCTAGCAGCTAAAGACACACAGACAAAGGTCCCCCGTGTAGCCTCTAACAGACTGTAGGGGCAAGTGCTGTTAGCTTGCAGCTAAAGACACACAGACAAAGGTCCCCCGTGTAGCCTCTAACAGGCTGTAGGGGCAAGTGCTGTTAGCTAGCAGCTAAAGACACACAGACAAAGGTCCCCCGTGTAGCCTCTAACAGGCTGTAGGGGCAAGTGCTGTTAGCTAGCAGCTAAAGACACACAGACAAAGGTCTCCCGTGTAGCCTCTAACAGGCTGTAGGGGCAAGTGCCGTTAGCGAGCAGCTAAAGACACACAGACAAAGGTCCCCCGTGTAGCCTCTAACAGACTGTAGGGGCAAGTGCTGTTAGCTAGCAGCTAAAGACACACAGACAAAGGTCCCCCGTGTAGCCTCTAACAGGCTGTAGGGGCAAGTGCTGTTAGCTAGCAGCTAAAGACACACAGACAAAGGTCCCCCGTGTAGCTTCTAACAGGCTGTAGGGGCAAGTGCTGTTAGCTAGCAGCTAAAGACACACAGACAAAGGTCTCCCGTGTAGCCTCTAACAGGCTGTAGGGGCAAGTGCTGTTAGCTAGCAGCTAAAGACACACAGACAAAGGTCTCCCGTGTAGCCTCTAACAGGCTGTAGGGGCAAGTGCTGTTAGCTAGCAGCTAAAGACACACAGACAAAGGTCCCCCGTGTAGCCTCTAACAGGCTGTAGGGGCAAGTGCTGTTAGCGAGCAGCTAAAGACACACAGACAAAGGTCCCCCGTGTAGCCTCTAACAGGCTGTAGGGGCAAGTGCTGTTAGCTTGCAGCTAAAGACACACAGACAAAGGTCCCCCGTGTAGCCTCTAACAAGCTGTAGGGGCAAGTGCTGTTAGCGAGCACCTAAAGACACACAGATAAAGGTCCCCCGTGTAGCCTCTAACAGACTGTAGGGGCAAGTGCTGTTAGCTAGCACCTAAAGACACACAGACAAAGGTCCCCCGTGTAGCCTCTAACAGACTGTAGGGGCAAGTGCTGTTAGCTTGCAGCTAAAGACACACAGACAAAGGTCCCCCGTGTAGCCTCTAACAGACTGTAGGGGCAAGTGTTGTTAGTAGCAGCTAATGACACACAGACAAAGGTCCCCCGTGTAGCCTCTAACAGACTGTAGGGGCAAGTGCTGTTAGCGAGTAGCGCCTATGAAGGCTACCGGCGCTGTGGCACACGAGGGGGTGGGTGGCCAGCACCACGCCCGGCCGCCTTTGTCTCCCCAGTGCTAGCGATGTTTGCTACACACACAGCACCAGGGACTCATTTGAGGCTGAGTCGACCTAGGGGAGGCCCAGGACCGGTTCAGATAATCGTCACTGGTGGTGTTGGTGGCAGTGAGCGGGAATTGAACTCGGGTCGCCGGGTTCGTAGCGCAGCGTAGCGCTAACCGCTGCCCCACCGCTCCCCACTCACACACAGACACACACCTACAGACACACATCTACAGGCACACACCTACAGACACACCTACAGACACACACACACACAGACACACACCTACAGACACACACTTACAGACACACACAGACACAGACACACAGACACACAGAAACACACCTACAGACACACCTACAGACACACACACACAGATACACACAGAGACACACACACAGACACGGACACAGACACACACCTACAGACACACACCTACAGACACCTACAGACACACACACACAGATACACACACAGGCACGGACACAGACACACAGACACACACACACACTCACGCCTACAGACACTCACACCTACAGACACACACACACATAGACACACACACACCTACACACACACCTACACATACACACCTACACACACACACACACCTACCTACAGACACAGACACACACCTACACACACACACTCACGCCTCCAGACACTCACACCTACAGACACACACACACATAGACACACACACACCTACACAAACACCTACACATACACACCTACACACACACACACACACACCTACCTACAGACACAGACACACACCTACACACACACACTCACGCCTCCAGACACTCACACCTACAGACACACACACACATAGACACACACACACCTACACAAACACCTACACACACACCCGATTGTACATTTCCGTGATATAATCCAATCGGAATGCAGCCCTGCAGACTGAATGGATTAGCATATCATTAGCATGTCATTAGCATGTCATTATCGACTCGATCTGAAGTTGTAGTGACCTCAGGAATTCCTGTTCTTTGGGCCCCTCGGCAAAGTTACGTAAAGAGGTTCAAATTACTATTTAAAGTTTTATATATAAACATAAAATGTATGTATATAAGTAGAGAATGTATATATAAGTAGAAAATGTGTATATAAGTATAAAATGAAATATAAATATAAAATGCTTTATATATAAATATAAAATGAATACATTAATATAAAATGTTTAAAATATAAAATGTTTTATATATAAATATAAAATGAACAAAACACTATTTCCGCCCGATGACGATCGCTTGTGTTGTGATCGAAACGTCGTTTTTTTTATTTAATATCTTTTTTTTCCTACCTATGGGGCCGTCCATAAATGACGTCACGCACCTATGGGGGGGGGGGGGTGGGGGAGGGGGTCAGGCATTTGTGACGAGGTGTGACGTATTTAATGTGGCGCCGCACCCTGATGTTGTAGGAGAAAACATTCATTAAAAAGTCAATTTAATTAAGTAAAACGTGTTGTCTATATTCATTTATTAAAGTTGCCCATTTTGATGTGACGTCACATTTCTCTCCCCCCCCGTCGTCACAAATGTCTGACCCCCCCCCCCTCCCCCCTAGGTACGTGACGTCATTTATGGACGGCCACGACACATTTGCACGTGATCATGACGATGATGAAGCCACCACCACCACCACGTGGTTGAGCTGCGGGGTCCTGACACGTGGTGTGTGACGTCACAACAACAGCTACGCAGAATTCAGAGTATTTGGACTTAATAGGCGCTCGCTAACACCCCCCACCCTCCCGCCCACTTCCCCCCACTACTTCCACCCACCACAGCCCCTCCCCCCGCTGTCGTCATTCCGAGCATTCCTCGCACAAACTTCCCACTGCGCTCGAACGCAGAGCAGAGATCGCTCCGTCTCCTCGCTCCATCTCCTCGCTCCATCTCCTCGCTCCATCTCCTCGCTCCATCTCCATCCTCTCGCTCTCCTCGCTCGCTCGCACACGTAGACACACACATAGACACACACACACAGACACGTAGACATACAGGCACACAGACACACACACAGACACACACAGACACACAGACACGTAGACATATATACACACATACACACAGACACACAGACACACACACACACAGACACACACACACACACAGACACACACACACACACAGACACACACACACACACAGACACACACACACACACACAGACACACACACACACAGACACACACACAGACACACACACAGACACACACAGACACACACAGACACACACACACACACACACAGACACACACACACAGACACACACACACAGACACACACACACACAGACACACACACACACAGACACACAGACACACATACACACAGACACACAGACACACACACACAGACACACACACACAGACACACACAGAGACAGACACACAGACACAGACAGACACACAGACAGACACACAGACAGACACACAGACACACACACACAGACACACACACAGACACACACAGACACACACACGCACAGTGTGATGATGCTGCTGCTGTATGCGGGCGCTCTGGTGATGGTGGTGATTGCTGTACCAACTGGTTTATGAGTGGTCTGTCCTCATTGGGGAAGCCCCCATGACCCCCCCCATGACCCCCCCCATGACCCCCCCTCCTTGCCCCCTCCTCATGCCCCCCATGCCCCCCAATTCCCCTCCTATGCCTCCCATGACCACCCATGCCCCCTCCCCATGCCCTCCCCCCATGCCCCCCATGCCCCCCCCATGCCCCCACCTCATGCCCTCCCCCCATGCCCCCACCCCATGCCCCCACCCCATGCCCCCACCCCATGCCCCCACCCCGATGCCCTCCCCATGCCCTCCCCCCATGCCCCCCTATGGCCCCACCCCATGCCCCCCCATGCCCCCACCCCATGCCCCCACCCCATGCCCTCCCCCCATGCCCCCACCTCATGTTCCCCCCCCCACTCCCCCCCATGCCCCCACCCCATGCCCCCACCCCATGCCCCCACCCCATGCCCTCCCCCCATGCCCCCACCTCATGTTACCCCCCCCACTCCCCCCCATGCCCTCCCCCCATGCCCCCACCCCATGCCCCCACCCCATGCCCTCCCCCCATGCCCCCCCATGCCCCCACCCCATGCCCTCACCCCATGCCCTCCCCCCATGCCCCCACGCAGATGCCCGCAGGCTGGAGACTAAAAAAATCCCCAACAGATGAAGGCAGCACGAAATAAAATACCCTGTCAGTGTGTGTGTGTCACTGTGTGTGTGTGTCACTGTGTGTGTCACTGTGTGTGTGTGTCACTGTGTGTGTGTGTCACTGTGTGTGTGTGGCACTGTGTGTGTGTGTCACTGTGTGTGTGTCACTGTGTGTGTGTGTCACTGTGTGTGTGTGTCACTGTGTGTGTGTGTCACTGTGTGTGTGTGGCACTGTGTGTGTGTCACTGTGTGTGTGTCACTGTGTGTGTGTGTCACTGTGTGTGTGTGTCACTGTGTGTGTGTCACTGTGTGTGTCACTGTGTGTGTGTGTCACTGTGTGTGTGTCACTGTGTGTGTGTCACTGTGTGTGTGTGTCACTGTGTGTGGCACTGTGTGTGTGTGTCACTGTGTGTGTGTCACTGTGTGTGTGTCACTGTGTGTGTGTGTCACTGTGTGTGTGTGGCACTGTGTGTGTGTCACTGTGTGTGTGTCACTGTGTGTGTGTGTCACTGTGTGTGTGTCACTGTGTGTGTGTCACTGTGTGTGTCACTGTGTGTGTGTGTCACTGTGTGTGTGTGTCACTGTGTGTGGCACTGTGTGTGTGTGTCACTGTGTGTGTGTGTCAGTGTGTGTGTGTCACTGTGTGTGTGTGTCACTGTGTGTGTGTGTGTCACTGTGTGTGTGTCACTGTGTGTGTCACTGTGTGTGTGTGTCACTGTGTGTGTGTGTCACTGTGTGTGTGTGTCACTGTGTGTGGCACTGTGTGTGTGTGTCACTGTGTGTGTGTGTGTCACTGTGTGTGTGTGTCACTGTGTGTGTGTGTCACTGTGTGTGTGTGTCACTGTGTGTGGCACTGTGTGTGTGTGTCACTGTGTGTGTGTGTGTCACTGTGTGTGTGTGTCACTGTGTGTGTGTGTCACTGTGTGTGTGTGTCACTGTGTGTGTCACTGTGTGTGTCACTGTGTGTGTGTGGCACTGTGTGTGTGTGGCACTGTGTGTGTGTGTGTCACTGTGTGTGTGTCACTGTGTGTGTCACTGTGTGTGTGTGTGTCACTGTGTGTGTGTGTCACTGTGTGTGTGTCACTGTGTGTGTCACTGTGTGTGTGTGGCACTGTGTGTGTGTGTCACTGTGTGTGTCACTGTGTGTGTGTGTCACTGTGTGTGTGTGTGTCACTGTGTGTGTGTGTCACTGTGTGTGTGTGTGTCACTGTGTGTGTGTGTCACTGTGTGTGTGTGTGTCACTGTGTGTGTGTGTGTCACTGTGTGTGTGTGTCACTGTGTGTGTGTGTCACTGTGTGTGGCACTGTGTGTGTGTGTGTCACTGTGTGTGTGTGTGTCACTGTGTGTGTGTGTCACTGTGTGTGTGTGTCACTGTGTGTGTGTGTGTGTCACTGTGTGTGTGTCACTGTGTGTGTGTGTCACTGTGTGTGTGTGTGTGTCACTGTGTGTGTGTGTGTCACTGTGTGTGTGTGTCACTGTGTGTGTGTGTCACTGTGTGTGTGTCACTGTGTGTGGCACTGTGTGTGTGTGTCACTGTGTGTGTGTCACTGTGTGTGTGTCACTGTGTGTGTCACTGTGTGTGTGTGTCACTGTGTGTGTGTGTCACTGTGTGTGGCACTGTGTGTGTGTGTGTCACTGTGTGTGTGTGTGTCACTGTGTGTGGCACTGTGTGTGTGTGTCACTGTGTGTGTGTGTCACTGTGTGTGTGTGTCACTGTGTGTGGCACTGTGTGTGTGTGTCACTGTGTGTGTGTGTCACTGTGTGTGTGTCACTGTGTGTGTCACTGTGTGTGTGTGTCACTGTGTGTGTCTGTGTGTGTGTGTGTCACTGTGTGTGTCACTGTGTGTGTCACTGTGTGTGGCACTGTGTGTGTGTGTCGCTGTGTGTGCCACTGTGTGTCTCTATGTGTGTGTGAGTGTGTGTGTATATATATGTGAGTGTGTAACAATCTCTATGTGTGTGTATATATATGTGTATCACTGTGTGTGTGTGTCACTGTGTGTGTGTGTGTCACTGTGTGTGTGTCACTGTGTGTGTCACTGTGTGTGTCACTGTGTGTGTCACTGTGTGTGTGTGTCACTGTGTGTGTGTGTCACTGTGTGTGGCACTGTGTGTGTGTGTCACTGTGTGTGTGTCTCTACAGGAGGTGCATCAGCCAGTCATCTCGGTCATCTCAGTCAGTCGACCCGTGGCACCTGCTGGGTCTGCCACGTGACCTCCTCCTGCCAGCGGGCGTTCGACACTTCACGTGGTAGCCTCAAGGTGCACATGGCCTGGCACAAGCGTCGTGGTGACGTCACCGCCACTTAGTGGCGAATGGCGGTTGTTGTCTATATATATCTGTGTGAGTGTGTAACAACCTCTAAGTGTGTATCAATCTCTATGAGTGAGTGTGTGTGTGTATATGTGTGTGTCTATATATATAGTGGGGAGCGGTGGTGCAGCGGTTAGCGCGCTGCGCTATGAACCTGGCGACCCGGGTTCGATTCCCGCTCACGGCTAACACCAGTGACGATTATCTGAACCGGTCCTGGGCCTCCCCTAGGTCGACTCAGCCTTAAATGAGTACCTGGTGCGGTGTGTAAACATCGCCACTGGGGAGACAAAGGCGGTCGGGCGTGGTGCTGGCCACCCACCCCCTCGTGTACCGTTCCGGCCTTCATAGGTGCTCGCTAACAGCACTTGCCCCTACAGTCTGTTAAGGCTATACGGGGGGTCTTTGTCTTTGTCTATATATATATCTATGTGAGTGTGTAACAACCTCTGTAAGTGTGTGTGTGTGAGTAAGCGATTTGCATAACACACCGCTTGCTCATACACACACACCCATACACGTGGGTCGCACCCCAGGTAATGGAGGCATGCGCTTGCCTTCATCACGAGGTCGACGAATCGACTTAAAATAGCCACGTGATGGACCCACCTGATAAAGGTCGCTTGTGATGCGGTCGAAACGTCGCCGTAATTTTTTGTCGGTTTATTTAATTACTTTTTTTAAACTATCTACGTGATCTTCTTGGTTCTCTCGGTAAAGTTACGTAGAAGGGAAATAATAAAATAATAAAAATACAACATAATTAAATAATTCTCACGACGTTTCGGCCACAACGCAAGCAGCCGTCCTCAGACTCTGTCTTCTCGACAGCCCTGTTCTCCACCTGAGGACGGCTTGAATTATATGCAGTGCTAGGGTTATAGGGGTAGGGTTATAGGGGTAGGGTTATAGGGGTAGGGTTATAGGGGTAGGGTTATAGGGGTAGGGTTATAGGGGTAGGGTTATAGGGGTAGGGTTATAGGGGTAGGGTTATAGGGGTAGGGTTATAGGGGTAGGGTTATAGGGGTAGGGTTATAGGGGTAGGGTTATAGGATAGGGGTAGGGTTATAGGGCCAGAGCTTGAATTATATGCAGGGGTAGGGTTATAGGGGTAGGGTTATAGGGGTAGGGTTATAGGGGTAGGGTTATAGGGGTAGGGTTATAGGGGTAGGGTTATAGGGGTAGGGTTATAGGGCCAGAGCTTGAATTATATGCAGGGGTAGGGTTATAGGGTTAGGGTTATAGGGGTAGGGTTATAGGGGTAGGGTTATAGGGGTAGGGTTATAGGGTTAGGGTTATAGGGGTAGGGTTATAGGGGTAGGGTTATAGGGGTAGGGTTATAGGGTTAGGGTTATAGGGGTAGGGTTATAGGGGTAGGGTTATAGGGGTAGGGTTATAGGGTTAGGGTTATAGGGCCAGAGCTTGAATTATATGCAGTGCTAGGGTTATAGGGGTAGGGTTATAGGGGTAGGGTTATAGGGGTAGGGTTATAGGGGTAGGGTTATAGGGGTAGGGTTATAGGGGTAGGGTTATAGGGGTAGGGTTATAGGGGTAGGGTTATAGGGGTAGGGTTATAGGGGTAGGGTTATAGGGGTAGGGTTATAGGGGTAGGGTTATAGGGGTAGGGTTATAGGGGTAGGGTTATAGGGGTAGGGTTATAGGGCCAGAGCTTGAATTATATGCAGGGGTAGGGTTATAAGGGTAGGGTTATAGGGGTAGGGTTATAGGGTTAGGGTTATAGGGGTAGGGTTATAGGGGTAGGGTTATAGGGGTAGGGTTATAGGGGTAAGGGTTATAGGGTTAGGGTTATAGAGTTAGGGTTATAGGGTTAGGGTTATAGGGGTAGGGTTATAGGGGTAGGGTTATAGGGTTAGGGTTATAGGGTCAGAGCTTGGGTTATATGCAGGGATAGGGTTATAGGGGTAGGGTTATAGGGGTAGGGTTATAGGGGTAGGGTTATAGGGCCAGAGCTTGAATTATATGCAGGGGTAGGGTTATAGGGGTAGGGTTATAGGGGTAGGGTTATAGGGTTAGGGTTATAGGGGTAGGGTTATAGGGGTAGGGTTATAGGGGTAGGGTTATAGGGGTAGGGTTATAGGGCCAGAGCTTGAATATATGCAGGGCTAGGGTTATAGGGTAGGGTTATAGGGGTAGGGTTATAGGGGTAGGGTTATAGGGTAGGTAAGGGGTAGGGTTATAGGGTTAGGGTTATAGAGTTAGGGTTATAGGGTTAGGGTTATAGGGTTAGGGTCATAGGGTCAGAGCTTGGGTTATATGCAGGGGTAGGGTTATAGGGTTAGGGTCATAGGGCTAAGGTTAAGGTCATAGGTGTAGGGTTAAAGAAAGGATTAGGGATAGGGTTATTGTCATAGGGTTTGGGGATAGGGTTATAGACATGATTAGGGTTATAGGGTCTAGGGGTAGAGGCAGAGTCTAGGGGTAGAGGCAGAGTCTAGGGGTAGGGTTACGGGTATGGGTAGGGTTAGGGTCTTGGGGTAGGGTTAGGGTCTTGGGGTAGGGTTAGGGGTATGGGTATGGGTAGGGTAAGGGTCTAGGGGTAGGGGTAGGGTTAGGGTCTAGGGGTAGGGTTAGGGGTATGGGTAGGGTTAGGGTCTAGGGGTAGGGTTAAGGGTTTGGGTAGGGTTAGGGGTATGGGTAGGGTTAGGGTCTAGGGGTAGGGTTAAGGGTTTGGGGTAGGGTTAGGGGTATGGGTAGGGTTAGGGCTATGGGTAGGGTTAGGGGTTTGGGTAGGGGGTAGGGTCTAGGGTAGGGTTAGGGGTATGGGTAGGGTTAGGGCTATGGGTAGGGTTAGGGGTATGAGTAGGGTTAGGGGTTTGGGTAGGGTTAGCGTCTAGGGGTAGGGTTAGGGGTTTGGGTAGGGTTAGGGTTAGGGGTAGGGGTAGGGTTAGGGGTATGGGTAGGGTTAGGGTCTAGGGGTAGGGTTAAGGGTTTGGGTAGGGTTAGGGCTATGGGTAGGGTTAGGGGTTTGGGTAGGGGTAGGGTCTAGGGGTAGGGTTAGGGGTATGGGTAGGGTTAGGGCTATGGGTAGGGTTAGGGGTATGAGTAGGGTTAGGGGTTTGGGTAGGGTTAGGGTCTAGGGGTAGGGTTAGGGGTTTGGGTAGGGTTAGGGGTAGGGGTAGGGTTAGGGGTATGGGTAGGGTTAGGGTCTAGGGGTAGGGTTAAGGGTTTGGGTAGGGTTAGGGCTATGGGTAGGGTTAGGGGTTTGGGTAGGGGTAGGGTCTAGGGGTAGGGTTAGGGTCTATGGGTAGAGTTCTAGAGAGGGTTTAGGATTCAAGCTCCGGCAAATCACACGGCTGCCCTCATTCAAAGGAACACATTTAGACAATAGGCGACGTTTCGGGCAATGGCCCTTCTCCCTGCTCCACAGCCCGATCAGTGGGGGTGTGGTTACCACAACAACAACAACACACACACAAAGCGCTTCATAGCTCATCGGATTCTCCCTGCAGTTCTTAATAAAGATCCCGAATTCCGATTGTGATGATTCATCACGTGGTGGTGGTGAGGGGGCGTGGGGAGGAGGGGTGGGTGAGTGGAATAAGCCACGCCCACAACTTCCCCCCCCCCCTCCAGCCTCCGCATAATGGACCAATCACAGCACAGCATTAACAGTGGCGGGGGCGGGGGGTGCGGGGTGGGGTGAGATGACTGAACGACGTCGCCCCGCTGACGTCATCACGCACGACCGAGGCCACACCTCCCCACCGCTCCCCACACTTACACATTCCTGGGCGTGACGTCACCACGCTGGGTGGGGGTGGGGACGTGGGTGTTGGTGACGTCACCGCGTTGGGGGGGGGGGGTGAGAGAGGGGGGTGGGTGGGGGCTGGGTATAAAAGGGGGCCGCTCGAGCTGACGGTGATTCAGTTCAGCGCGTCAGCTCCACGTGCGTTTGCGCGCGCGAGAGTGTCACGTGCCAGGTTCAGGTTTAATTGAGTGGGTCACGTGACCAATTAAAAAGCCACAAATCGCCACCCCTCCCCCCCTCCTTACTCTCCACCATCATCATCATAATCATCAGCTTTTGCGCAAAGGGCAACCACATTCGTCGAAGAGGCTTCATTTTATTAATCCTCGTGTTGTTGTTGGTGGTGGTGGGTTGGTGGGTTGGTGGGTTGCTAAAGGAGTCACGCAGGGAGCCGTGGGGGTGAGATTCGCTCTCGAGGGATGATGTTGTTGTTGTTGTGTTGAGGGGTGGAGGCTGATGGAGGTGTTGGGGCGATTTTGAGTTTTCTCGAGTTGGGAGAGAGGGCTCGCAGAGCCCCGCACGATGCGCTCTTGAGTGAGGAATTCTTCAGCAGCAGCAGCAGCAGCATCAAGTTCGGCAGCAGCAGCAGCAACATCATCAACATCAGCAGCAGCAACATCAGCAACATCAGCAGCAGCAACATCAGCAACATCAACATCAGCAGCAACATCATCATCAAGCTCAGCAGCAGCAGCACCATCAGCACCATCAACATCAGCAACATCAACATCAAGCTCAGCAACATCAGCAACATCAACATCAAGCTCAGCAACATCAGCACCATCAACATCAGCATCATCAACATCAGCAGCAGCAACATCAGCTGCACCATCAACATCATCAGCAACATCAGCACCGCTCCCTCCCGGCTCTGCGATGCGCCTCCACCTCCTCCTCCTCCTCCTCCACCTCCTCCACCTCCTCCACCTGGTCCAGGTGCTCCACGCGGCCCCCCACCCCGCGGCCCCCCTCACCGTGGGGGGCTCGTCTCCCCGCCTGGTGGCCCCCCTCACCGGCCCGGCTCGAGTCCCCGCCTCGTGGCCCCCCGCGATGGAGCCCGTCTACTGGCACTCGGCTAATCCCAGGTGAGTTGGGGGGTGGTGGGGGGGGGGTACGGTGGTTGTGGTGGGGGGAGGTGGTGGGGTGGTAGTGGTGGGGGGGGGGGCACGGTGGTTGTGGTGGGGGGGGGGTGGTGGGGGGGGGGGTGATGGGGGTGGTGGGCACGGTGGTTGTGGTGGGGGGGTGGTGGTGGTGGGGGGGTGGTGGTGGTGGGGGGGTGGTGGTGGTGGAGGGGTGGTGGTGGTGGGGGGGTGGTGGTGGTGGGGGGCACGGTGGGTAGCAAGGAATCGTCATCACGACGATGCATGGGGCACGTGTGTGTCACGTGCGTGTGTGTGGCATGTGTGTCACGTGGGTGTGTGTCACGTGTGTTGAACTTCTTTCGCACCGCACGTAGCCAACCGTGCTATAGCCATCATCGTCAAGATCCATGGGTAGATCGCCCGTAGTGAGGGGCTAGGAGATGTTGACTACCTCGCCTGGTACACAGGAGGTCGTGGGTTCGATCCCTGGGAGATGTTGACTACCTCGCCTGGTACACAGGAGGTCGTGGGTTCGATCCCGACCCTGACGATGCCTGCTGCTGCTGTATATTTGGAGTCTGCGTCTCTCATCATCATCATCACGGTGGCTAGGAGATGTTGACTACCTCGCCTGGTGCACAGGAGGTCGTGGGTTCGATCCCGACCCTGACGATGCCTGCTGCTGCTGCTGTATATTTGGAGTCTGCGTCTCTCATCATCATCATCACGGTGGCTGGGAGATGTTGACTACCTCGCCTGGTACACAGGAGGTCGTGGGTTCGATCCCGACCCTGACTCTTGCTGTATATTTGGAGTCTGCGTGTCTCTCTCCCCGTGGTCGCGTGGATTTTGCTCCGGGCTCTCCGGTTTTCCCCTTTTCCACATTTAGAATCGTTGTCACCACTCTGATTTAAGTTCCCACGTGATCGTGACGGTGATGATGATGTTGAAGCCGGCCACCACGTGGTTGAGCTTCTGTCATTGTTGATGGCCAGGTGTGTCACTGCTGAACAAGAGTTGTTGCTACACAGAAACTCAAAAGGGGCATTTAACATCGCACGCCTGGTGTGTAACATCACAACACAACAGCTCTCTCTCTCTCGCCTTTCGGTTCCGTGTAACTGTTTCTAAAACACTCGCATCGTCAGCTCGTCTTCGTCGGCTCGAGCCCAATCAGAGGATCTCGTAAAATGTATGAATGTTGTGTCGTAAAACCCGCCACCACCCGACACGGCCAACCAGTAATGTGGTTTTGTCGCGTAAACAGAAACGTGGACAATTCGTTACTAGTACAGCACTAACCGGTTGCTGTGTGTTGGAGAGTTAAACCCACTACAACATTTGCAATTCGTTACTAGTGCAGCACTAACCGGTTGCTGTGTGCTGGAGAGTTAAACCCACAACAACATTTACAATTCGTTACTAGTGCAGCACTAACCGGTTGCTGTGTGTAGAGTCAAGCTACAACATTTACAATTTGAGTTACGACGTTTCGCCAGTAAATAACAACCAGCTTCAGCACACACACAAAGATCCCCCATATAGCCTTAGCAGACTGCAGGGGCAAGTGCTGTTAGCGAGCACCTATGAAGGCCGGAACGGTACACGAGGGGGTGGGTGGCCAGCACCACGCCTGACCGCCTTTGTCTCCCCAGTGGCGATGTTTACACACCACACCAGGTACTCATTTGAGGCCGAGTCGACCTAGGGGAGGCCCGGGACCGGTTCAGATAATCGTCACTGGTGTTGGCCATGAGCGGGAATCGAACCCGTCTCGTCGGGTTCATAGCGTAGTGCTAACCGCTGCACTACCGCTCCCCCTCTTCACACACACACACACACACCTATTCACACACACACACACCCCTATTCATACACACCTCTTCACACACACGCACACCCCTATTCATACACACCTCTTCACACACACGCACACCCCTATTCACACACAGACCTTGCAAAAAGCAGGACCGTTATCCCGACCCCCTAAATAGGTGCTACTCGCTAACAGCGCTTGCTCCTAGGGTCTGTTGAGGCTAAATGGGGGGCCTTTGTCTTTTGAGTGGGTGGGTGGTTGAGCGAGTGGGTGGTTGAGTGAGCGAGTGGGTGGTTGAGTGAGCGAGTGGGTGGTTGAGCGAGCGAGCGAGTGGGTGGGTAAGTGGGTGAGTGGGTGGTTGAGCGAGCGAGTGAGTGGGTGGTTGAGCGAGGTGAGTGAGTGGTTGAGCGAGTGGGTGGTTGAGCGAGCGAGTGGGTGGGTGAGTGAGTGGGTGGTTGAGTGAGTGGGTGGTTGAGCGGGTGAGTGGGTGGGTGGTTGAGTGAGTGGGTGGTTGAGCGGGTGAGTGGGTGGGTGGATGAGCGAGCGAGTGAGTGGGTGAGTGAGTGGATGAATGAGCGAGTGAGTGGGTGAGTGAGTGGATGGATGAGCGAGCGAGTGAGTGGGTGAGTGAGTGGGTGGATGAGCGAGTGAGTGGGTGAGTTGGTGGTTGAGCGAGTGGGTGAGTGAGTGAGTGGTTGAGCGAGCGGGTGAGTGGGTGGTTGAGCGGGTGGGTGAGTGAGTGGGTGGTTGAGCGAGTGAGTGGGTGAGTTGGTGGTTGAGCGAGTGGGTGAGTGAGTGAGTGGTTGAGCGAGCGTGTGAGTGAGTGGTTGAGCGAGCGGGTGAGTGAGTGGTTGAGCGAGCGGGTGAGTGAGTGGGTGGTTGAGCGAGCGAGTGAGTGAGTGGGTGGCTGGGCGAGTGAGTGGGTGGGCGGTTGAGCAAGTGAGTGGGTGGGCGGTTGAGCAAGTGAGTGGGTGGATGAGTGAGCGAGTGAGTGGTTGAGCAAGTGAGTGGGTGGATGAGTGAGCGAGTGAGTGGTTGAGCGAGCGAGTGGGTGGATGAGTGAGCGAGTGAGTGGTTGAGCGAGCGAGTGGGTGGATGAGTGAGCGAGTGAGTGGTTGAGCGAGCGAGTGGGTGGATGAGTGAGCGAGTGAGTGGTTGAGCGAGCGAGTGGGTGGATGAGTGAGCGAGTGAGTGGTTGAGCGAGCGAGTGGGTGGATGAGTGAGCGAGTGAGTGGTTGAGCGAGCGAGTGGGTGGATGAGTGAGCGAGTGAGTGGTTGAGCGAGCGAGTGGGTGGATGAGTGAGCGAGTGAGTGGTTGAGCGAGCGAGTGGGTGGATGAGTGAGCGAGTGAGTGGTTGAGCGAGCGAGTGGGTGGATGAGTGAGCGAGTGAGTGGTTGAGCGAGCGAGTGGGTGGATGAGTGAGCGAGTGAGTGGTTGAGCGAGCGAGTGGGTGGATGAGTGAGCGAGTGAGTGGTTGAGCGAGCGAGTGGGTGGATGAGTGAGCGAGTGAGTGGTTGAGCGAGCGAGTGGGTGGATGAGTGAGCGAGTGAGTGGTTGAGCGAGCGAGTGGGTGGATGAGTGAGCGAGTGAGTGGTTGAGCGAGCGAGTGGGTGGATGAGTGAGCGAGTGAGTGGTTGAGCGAGCGAGTGGGTGGATGAGTGAGCGAGTGAGTGGTTGAGCGAGCGAGTGGGTGGATGAGTGAGCGAGTGAGTGGTTGAGCGAGCGAGTGGGTGGATGAGTGAGCGAGTGAGTGGTTGAGCGAGCGAGTGGGTGGATGAGTGAGCGAGTGAGTGGTTGAGCGAGCGAGTGGGTGGATGAGTGAGCGAGTGAGTGGTTGAGCGAGCGAGTGGGTGGATGAGTGAGCGAGTGAGTGGTTGAGCGAGCGAGTGGGTGGATGAGTGAGCGAGTAAGTGGTTGAGCGAGCGAGTGGGTGGATGAGTGAGCGAGCGAGTGGTTGAGCGAGCGAGTGGGTGGATGAGTGAGCGAGTGAGTGGTTGAGCGAGTGAGTGGGTGGATGAGTGAGCGAGTGAGTGGTTGAGCGAGCGAGTGGGTGGATGAGTGAGCGAGTGAGTGGTTGAGCGAGCGAGTGGGTGGATGAGTGAGCGAGTGAGTGGTTGAGCAAGTGAGTGGGTGGATGAGTGAGCGAGTGAGTGGGTGGATGAGTGAGCGAGTGAGTGGTTGAGCGAGCGAGCGAGTGGTTGAGCGAGCGAGTGGGTGGATGAGTGAGCGAGCGAGTGGTTGAGCGAGCGAGTGGGTGGATGAGTGAGCGAGTGAGTGGTTGAGCGAGCGAGTGGGTGGATGAGTGAGCGAGTGAGTGGTTGAGCGAGCGAGTGGGTGGATGAGTGAGCGAGTGAGTGGTTGAGCGAGCGAGTGGGTGGATGAGTGAGCGAGTGGGTGGATGAGTGAGCGAGTGGGTGGATGAGTGAGCGAGTGAGTGGTTGAGTGAGCGAGTGGGTGGATGAGTGAGCGAGTGGGTGGATGAGTGAGCGAGTGGGTGGATGAGTGAGCGAGTGAGTGGTTGAGCGAGCGAGTGAGTGGATGAGTGAGCGAGTGAGTGGATGAGTGAGCGAGTGGGTGGATGAGTGAGCGAGTGGGTGGATGAGTGAGCGAGTGAGTGGTTGAGCGAGCGAGTGGGTGGATGAGTGAGCAAGTGAGTGGATGAGCGAGCGAGTGGGTGGATGAGTGAGCGAGTGGGTGGATGAGTGAGCGAGTGAGTGGATGAGTGAGCGAGTGAGTGGTTGAGCGAGCGAGTGGGTGGATGAGTGAGCGAGTGGGTGGATGAGCGAGCGAGTGGGTGGATGAGCGAGCGAGTGGGTGGATGAGTGAGCGAGTGGGTGGATGAGCGAGCGAGTGAGTGGATGAGCGAGCGAGTGGGTGGATGAGTGAGCGAGTGGGTGGATGAGTGAGCGAGTGAGTGGATGAGCGAGCGAGTGAGTGGATGAGCGAGCGAGTGAGTGGTTGAGCGAGCGAGTGGGTGGATGAGTGAGCGAGTGAGTGGTTGAGCGAGCGAGTGGGTGGATGAGTGAGCGAGTGAGTGGTTGAGCGAGCGAGTGGGTGGATGAGCGAGCGAGTGGGTGGATGAGTGAGCGAGTGAGTGGTTGAGCGAGCGAGTGGGTGGATGAGTGAGCGAGTGAGTGGTTGAGCGAGCGAGTGGGTGGATGAGCGAGCGAGTGGGTGGATGAGTGAGCGAGTGAGTGGTTGAGCGAGCGAGTGGGTGGATGAGCGAGCGAGTGAGTGGTTGAGCGAGCGAGTGGGTGGATGAGTGAGCGAGTGGGTGGATGAGTGAGCGAGTGAGTGGTTGAGCGAGCGAGTGGGTGGATGAGTGAGCGAGTGAGTGGTTGAGCGAGCGAGTGGGTGGATGAGTGAGCGAGTGGGTGGATGAGTGAGCGAGTGAGTGGTTGAGTGAGCGAGTGGGTGGATGAGTGAGCGAGTGAGTGGTTGAGCGAGCGAGTGGGTGGATGAGTGAGCGAGTGAGTGGTTGAGCGAGCGAGTGGGTGGATGAGTGAGCGAGTGAGTGGTTGAGCGAGCGAGTGGGTGGATGAGTGAGCGAGTGGGTGGATGAGTGAGCGAGTGAGTGGGTGAGCGAGCGAGTGGGTGGATGAGTGAGCGAGTGAGTGGTTGAGCGAGCGAGTGGGTGGATGAGTGAGCGAGTGAGTGGTTGAGCGAGCGAGTGGGTGGATGAGTGAGCGAGTGAGTGGTTGAGCGAGCGAGTGGGTGGATGAGTGAGCGAGTGAGTGGTTGAGCGAGCGAGTGGGTGGATGAGTGAGCGAGTGAGTGGTTGAGCGAGCGAGTGGGTGGATGAGTGAGCGAGTGAGTGGTTGAGTGAGCGAGTGGGTGGATGAGTGAGCGAGTGAGTGGTTGAGCGAGCGAGTGGGTGGATGAGTGAGCGAGTGAGTGGTTGAGCGAGCGAGTGGGTGGATGAGTGAGCGAGTGAGTGGTTGAGCGAGCGAGTGGGTGGATGAGTGAGCGAGTGAGTGGTTGAGCGAGCGAGTGGGTGGATGAGTGAGCGAGTGAGTGGTTGAGCGAGCGAGTGGGTGGATGAGTGAGCGAGTGAGTGGTTGAGCGAGTGGGTGGTGTATGATGAATCGGCGACTTGGGGAGCGGTGGCGCAGTGATTAGCACACCACGGCGCTCCAAACTCCTGGTGGACTCCAGTTCGATTCACTCTCTCGCCGCCGACCACCGACACTTGCACCTGACCCTCCCCTAGGTCGACTCGGACTTAACTGGGTACCTGGTGCGGCGTGTATAATACATCAGCATCGGGGGAGACAAAGGCGGCCGGGCGTGGGGGTAGGTGTATCCCACCATGGCGGCCTTCGTTGGCGATGCTGTTTGCTACTCGCTACTCACAGCACTTGCCCCTACAGCCTGCTAGAGGCTACACGGGGGACCTTTACCTTTGTCTGTGTCTATAGCTGCTGCTCGCTACTAACAGCACTTGCCCCTACAGCCTGTTAGAGGCTACACGGGGGACCTTTATCTGTGTGTCTATAGCTGCTGCTCGCTACTAACAGCACTTGCCCCCACAGCCTGCTAGAGGCTACACGGGGGACCTTTATCTGTGTGTCTATAGGTGCTGCTGCTACTTACAGCACTTGCCCCCACAGCCTGTTAGAGGCTACACGGGGGACCTTTATCTGTGTGTCTATAGGTGCTGCTCGCTACTAACAGCACTTGCCCCCACAGCCTGCTAGAGGCTACACGGGGGACCTTTGTCTGTGTGTCTATAGGTGCTACTAACAGCACTTGCCCCTACAGCCTGTTAGAGGCTACACGGGGGACCTTCACCTTTGTCTGTGTGTCTATAGCTGCTGCTCGCTACTTACAGCACTTGCCCCCACAGCCTGCTAGAGGCTACACGGGGGACCTTTGTCTGTGTGTCTATAGGTGCTACTAACAGCACTTGCCCCTACAGCCTGTTAGAGGCTACACGGGGGACCTTCACTTTGTCTGTGTGTCTATAGCTGCTGCTCGCTACTAACAGCACTTGCCCCTACAGCCTGCTAGAGGCTACACGGGGGACCTTTGTCTGTGTGTCTATAGGTGCTACTAACAGCACTTGCCCCTACAGCCTGTTAGAGGCTACACGGGGGACCTTCACCTTTGTCTGTGTGTCTATAGCTGCTGCTATCTACTCACAGCACTTGCCCCTACAGCCTGCTAGAGGCTACACGGGGGACCTTTGTCTGTGTGTCTATAGGTGCTACTAACAGCACTTGCCCCTACAGCCTGTTAGAGGCTACACGGGGGACCTTTACCTTTGTCTGTGTGTCTATAGTTGCTGCTCGCTACTAACAGCACTTGCCCCCACAGCCCTGCTAGAGGCTACCCGGGGCACCTTTGCCTTTGGTTGTTCACAGCTGCGATGTTCAGGGCGGCACGCGGGCAACCCACGAAACGACGCGTCAGCGTGCGGCCAATGTGAAGATGATGATGATGTTGGTGTTGGCGTTAGTCAGCTGGTAAAAATACACGAATATTAAATTCCTTCAGTGGCATCGTGAAAAGATGTTTGTCGGGTCGTTCCCGCCACCGCAAAAAAAAAAATCAACAAAGACAAAGGTCTCCCGTGTAGCCTCTAACAGGCTGTTGGGGCAAGTGCTGTAAGCGAGTAGCAGCAGCGCCTATGAAGGCTACCGGCGCTGTGGCACACGAGGGGGTGGGTGGCGAGCACCACGCCCGGCCGCCTTTGTCTCCCCAGTGGCGATGTTCACTACACACCGCACCAGGTACTCATTTGAGTCTGAGTCGACCTAGGGGAGGCTCAGGACCGGTTCAGATAATCGTCACTGGCCGTGTTGGTCGTGGGCGGGAATCGAACTCGGGTCGCCGGGTTCGTAGCGCAGCGTAGCGCTAACCACTGCACCACCGCTCCCCACAGACACACACACTGACACACACACTGACACACACACAGACACACACCTAGCCTGGCACAGCAGTCAACCCACGGCACCTGCTGTGTCTGTCCCGTGACCTCCTCCTGCATCTAGCCTGGCACAGCAGTCAACCCACGACACCTGCTGGGTCTGTCCCGTGACCTCCTCCTGCACCTAGCCTGGCACAGCAGTCAACCCACGGCACCTGCTGGGAGGGGATGGGGGGGTGGGGGGGTGGAGGTGGGAGACTGGAAAACCGGGTTCTGTTTGTGTGTTTAATGGCCCCAGACATGACGAAAAAAGCCCCCCCATCTCTACAGTGCTGTGCACACGCACTCCGCTGTAGGAGGGAGCGTGATGGAACAGATGGAGATTAGTCCACACACTCTCTGCTGTAGGAGGGAGCGAGATGGACATGCACATCGCGTCAGCGGTTGTTGTTGTTGTTTTGTTGTTGTTGTTGTTGTGAGCCTCGCTCCTGGGCATCGCCCCCCCCCGCCCCCTCGCGTGCCCTGCTATTCGCTGGCAGCACTTGCCCCCTCGCGACTCTTGAGGCTACACGGGGGACCTTTGTCTGCGTGTGGCTTGCCCCTGAAGTGTGAGCAGACTTTACCGGTGCGGGATGGAGCTTTGTCTTTGTGTGTGGGGGAGGGGAGGGGGGAGCGGTGGCACTGCGGTTAGCGCTACGAACCCATCGCTGCCCCGGGAAGACAAAGGCGGCCGGGCGTGGTAGGCACCCACCTCGTTGTGCCACAGGCTGTTGGGGGTGTATCGTTGGGGATACAAAGGTGGTCGGGAAGGGGGGTGGTGGGGGGGGGGGGCTGTACCGCTGTGCTGCCCCCCCCCCGCTGCTGCTGCTGCTGCGACTCGGCACTTGTCC
>NC_136340.1:4578419-4594144 GCF_964198595.1 Lampetra fluviatilis | reverse complement strand
ACTCACTAGCACACTCACTAGCACACTCACTAGCACTCACTAGCACACTCACTAGCACACTCACTAGCACTCACTAGCACACTCACTAGCACTCACTAGCACTCACTAGCACACTCACTAGCACACTCACTAGCACTCACTAGCACACTCACTAGCACACACTAGCACTCACTAGCACACTCACTAGCACTCACTAGCACACTCACTAGCACACTCACTAGCACTCACTAGCACTCACTAGCACTCACTAGCACACTCACTAGCACTCACTAGCACACTCACTAGCACTCACTAGCACACTCACTAGCACTCACTAGCACTCACTAGCACTCACTAGCACACTCACTAGCACTCACTAGCACTCACTAGCACACTCACTAGCACTCACTAGCACTCACTAGCACACTCACTAGCACTCACTAGCACACACTAGCACTCACTAGCACTCACTAGCACTCACTAGCACACTCACTAGCACTCACTAGCACACTCACTAGCACTCACTAGCACTCACTAGCACACTCACTAGCACACTCACTAGCACTCACTAGCACACTCACTAGCACTCACTAGCACTCACTAGCACACTCACTAGCACACTCACTAGCACTCACTAGCACTCACTAGCACTCACTAGCACACTCACTAGCACTCACTAGCACACTAGCACTCACTAGCACTCACTAGCACCTCACTAGCACTCACTAGCACTCCTAGCACACTCACTAGCACACTCACTAGCACTCACTAGCACTCACTAGCACTCACTAGCACACTCACTAGCACTCACTAGCACTCACTAGCACACTCACTAGCACACTCACTAGCACTCACTAGCACACTCACTAGCACTCACTAGCACACTCACTAGCACTCACTAGCACACTCACTAGCACACTCACTAGCACTCACTAGCACTCACTAGCACACTCACTAGCACTCACTAGCACACTCACTAGCACTCACTAGCACTCACTCACTAGCACTCACTAGCACACTCACTAGCACACTCACTCACTAGCACACTCACTAGCACTCACTAGCACTCACTAGCACACTCACTAGCACTCACTAGCACACTCACTAGCACTCACTAGCACACACACACACACTCAACACTCACTAGCACTCACACACACACACTCACACCACACACACACACACACCACACACACACACACACCACACACACACACCACACACACACACCACACCACACACACACCACACACACACACCACACACACCACACCAACACACACACCACACACACACACCACACACACACACACACACACAACACACACACCAACACACACACACCACACACACACACCAACACACACACACACCAACACACCAACACACACACACCAACACACACACACACACACACACAACACACACACCAACACACACACACACCAACACACACACACAACACACACCAACACACACACACCAACACACACACCAACACCACACACACACCACACACACACACACACACACACACACACACACCAACACACACCAACACACACACACCAATACACACACACCAACACACACACCAACACACACACCAACACACACACACCAACACACACACACACCAACACACCAACACACACACACCAACACACACACACCAACACACACACCAACACACACACCAACACACACACACACACCAACACACACACACTAACACACACCAACACACACACACCAACACACACACCAACACACACACCAACACACACACACACACCAACACACACACACCAACACACACACCAACACACACACACACCAACACACACACACACCAACACACACCAACACACACACACCAACACACACACACCAACACACACACCAACACACACACCAACACACACACACCAACACACACACCAACACACACACACACCAACACACACACACACCAACACACACCAACACACACACACCAACACACACACACCAACACACACACCAACACACACACCAACACACACACACACACCAACACACACACCAAACACACACACAAGAGAGCTCTATGGGGCTGTTGCGGCCGGGGCGTGGTGAGCACGGCGCTTAGGATGACGTTGGGTGGACGTTGGGTGGACGTTAGGGGTGGACGTTGGGGGTGGACGTTGGGTGGACGTTGGGTTTTCACCGCCGAGTGTTGAACACTCGTTGAGCCAGAGGCCGTGGCACTCCGTGGGGGGTTCTGGATCGAACCCACGACCTCCTGCGTACCAGGCGAGGTAGTCAACATCTCATCAGGATCGGGATCGAACCCACGACCTCCCGCGTACCAAGCGAGGTAGTTAACATCTCATCAGGGTCGGGATCGAACCCACGACCTCCCGCGTACCAGGCGAGGTAGTCAACATCTCATCAGGGTCGGGATCGAACCCACGACCTCCTGCGTACCAGGCGAGGTAGTCAACATCTCATCATGATCGGGATCGAACCCACGACCTCCCGCGTACCAGGCGAGGTAGTCAACATCTCATCAGGGTCGGGATCGAACCCACGACCTCCTGCGTACCAGGCGAGGTAGTCAACATCTCATCAGGGTCGGGATCGAACCCACGACCTCCTGCGTACCAGGCGAGGTAGTCAACATCTCATCATGATCGGGATCGAACCCACGACCTCCCGCGTACCAGGCGAGGTAGTTAACATCTCTCAGTGTCTGGGATCGAACCCACGACCTCCTGCGTACCAGGCGAGGTAGTCAACATCTCATCATGATCGGGATCGAACCCACGACCTCCTGTGTACCAGGCGAGGTAGTCAACATCTCATCATGATCGGGATCGAACCCACGACCTCCCGCGTACCAGGCGAGGTAGTTAACATCTCATCAGGGTCGGGATCGAACCCACGACCTCCCGCGTACCAGGCGAGGTAGTTAACATCTCATCATGATTGGGATCGAACCCACGACCTCCCGCGTACCAGGCGAGGTAGTTAACATCTCATCAGGGTCGGGATCGAACCCACGACCTCCCGCGTACCAGGCGAGGTAGTTAACATCTCATCATGATCGGGATCGAACCCACGACCTCCCGCGTACCAGGCGAGGTAGTCAACATCTCATCATGATCGGGATCGAACCCACGACCTCCCGCGTACCAGGCGAGGTAGTTAACATCTCATCATGATCGGGATCGAACCCACGACCTCCTGCGTACCAGGCGAGGTAGTCAACATCTCATCAGGGTCGGGATCGAACCCACGACCTCCCGCGTACCAGGCGAGGTAGTCAACATCTCATCATGATCGGGATCGAACCCACGACCTCCTGCGTACCAGGCGAGGTAGTTAACATCTCATCAGGGTCGGGATCGAACCCACGACCTCCCGCGTACCAGGCGAGGTAGTCAACATCTCATCAGGGTAACGATATCGATACGACATCGTTGTAACGATGTCGTAAGGAAATCGATGTAACGATGTGGACGATGTCGACATTATTGTAACAGTATTGATCGCATTGTTATTGCTGTTATTCGTGTTGTCGTTGAAGCTTAAAGTGGTGGTGGTGGTGGTGGAGGGTGGTGGTGGTGTTGGTGGTGGTGGTGGCGTTGGTGGTGGAGGGTGGCGGCGGTGGTGGTGTTGGTGGTGGTGTTGGTGTTGGTGGTGGTGTTGGTGTTGGTGGTGGTGTTGGTGGTGGCGTTGGTGGTGGAGGGTGGCGGCGGTGGTGGTGTTGGTGTTGGTGGTGGTGGTGGTGTTGGTGGTGGTGTTGGTGGTGGCGTTGGTGGTGGTGGTGGTGGTGGAGGGTGGTGGTGGAGGGTGGTGGTGGTGGTGTTGGTGGTGGCGTTGGTGGTGGAGGGTGGCGGCGGTGGTGGTGTTGGTGGTGGCGTTGGTGGTGGTGGTGGAGGGTGGTTGTTGTTGTCGTCACATTGCGTCGCCCCTCCCCCTCCCCCAGTATAAATAAATAAATAAAGATCCTGATTCTGATGACGGTCGAGAAACGTCGGACCTCGAGACCACGTGGCAGCCCCTCCCCGACTCCTCCTCCCCGCAGCCCCGCCCCTCGCCACCGTGACCCCCCCCCTCCGTCCCCCCCCCCGCAACCCCACCCACCGTGGCCCCGCCCCTCCCCCCCATCCGCCCCGCCCTTCTCCCCCCTGGCCCCGCCCCTCCCGTGCCCCCGGCCCCGCCCCTCTTCCCCCGTGGCCCCTCCCCCCGAGCCCCCCCCCCCCCCCCCGTCTTGCGTTTTAAATATTAATAAAAGCAGGTGTGGGTGTCACTATGTGTGTGTGTCACTGTGTGTGTCACTGTGGGTGTGTGTCACTGTGTGTGTGTCACTGTGTGTGTGTCACTGTGGGTGTGTGTCACTGTGTGTCACTGTGTGTGTGTCACTGTGTGTGTGTCACTGTGTGTCACTATGTGTGTGTCACTGTGGGTGTGTGTCACTGTGTGTGTGTCACTGTGTGTGTGTCACTATGTGTGTCACTGTGTGTGTGTCACTGTGGGTGTGTGTCACTGTGTGTGTGTCACTGTGTGGGTGTCACTATGTGTGTGTGTGTCACTGTGTGTGTGTCACTGTGTGTGTGTGTCACTGTGTGTGTCACTGTGTGTCACTGTGGGTGTGTGTCACTGTGTGTGTGTCACTGTGGGTGTCACTGTGTGTGTGTCACTGTGTGTGTGTCACTGTGGGTGTGTGTCACTGTGTGTGTGTCACTGTGTGGGTGTCACTATGTGTGTGTGTGTCACTGTGTGTGTGTCACTATGTGTGTGTCACTGTGTGTGTGTCACTGTGTGTCACGGTATGTGTGTGTGTGTCACTGTGTGTGTGTCACTGTGTATGTATGTGTCACTGTGTGTGTGTCACTGTGTATGTGTGTGTCACTGTGTGTGTGTCACTGCGTGTGTCACTGTGGTTATTAGTCCACACACTCTGCTGTAGGAGGGAGTGAGATGGAACAGATGGAGATTAGTCCACACACTCTGCTGTAGGAGGGAGCGAGATGGAACAGATGGAGATTAGTCCACACACTCTCTGCTGTAGGAGGGAGCGAGATGGAACAGATGGAGATTAGTCCACACACTCTGCTGCTGTAGGAGGGAGTGAGATGGAACAGATGGAGATTAGTCCACACACTCTCTGCTGTAGGAGGGAGCGAGATGGAACAGATGGAGATTAGTCCACACACTCTGCTGCTGTAGGAGGGAGCGAGAAGGAACAGATGGAGATTAGTCCACACACTCTGCTGTAGGAGGGAGTGAGATGGAACAGATGGAGATTAGTCCACACACTCTGCTGTAGGAGGGAGCGAGATGGAACAGATGGAGATTAGTCCACACACTCTCTGCTGTAGGAGGGAGCGAGATGGAACAGATGGAGATTAGTCCACACACTCTGCTGCTGTAGGAGGGAGTGAGATGGAACAGATGGAGATTAGTCCACACACTCTCTGCTGTAGGAGGGAGCGAGATGGAACAGATGGAGATTAGTCCACACACTCTGCTGCTGTAGGAGGGAGC
Source organism: Lampetra fluviatilis (assembly GCF_964198595.1). Taxonomy (NCBI): domain Eukaryota; kingdom Metazoa; phylum Chordata; class Hyperoartia; order Petromyzontiformes; family Petromyzontidae; genus Lampetra; species Lampetra fluviatilis. Next base: position 4,588,630 of record NC_136340.1, on the reverse strand, counting down.
GAGAAGGAACAGATGGAGATTAGTCCACACACTCTTTGCTGTAGGAGGGAGCGAGAAGGAACAGATGGAGATTAGTCCACACACTCTGCTGTAGGAGGGAGTGAGATGGAACAGATGGAGATTAGTCCACACACTCTGCTGTAGGAGGGAGCGAGATGGAACAGATGGAGATTAGTCCACACACTCTCTGCTGTAGGAGGGAGCGAGATGGAACAGATGGAGATTAGTCCACACACTCTGCTGCTGTAGGAGGGAGTGAGATGGAACAGATGGAGATTAGTCCACACACTCTGCTGTAGGAGGGAGCGAGATGGAACAGATGGAGATTAGTCCACACACTCTGCTGTAGGAGGGAGCGAGAAGGAACAGATGGAGATTAGTCCACACACTCTGCTGTAGGAGGGAGCGAGATGGAACAGATGGAGATTAGTCCACACACTCTGCTGTAGGAGGGAGCGAGAAGGAACAGATGGAGATTAGTCCACACACTCTGCTGTAGGAGGGAGCGAGAAGGAACAGATGGAGATTAGTCCACACACTCTGCTGTAGGAGGGAGTGAGATGGAACAGATGGAGATTAGTCCACACACTCTGCTGTAGGAGGGAGCGAGATGGAACAGATGGAGATTAGTCCACACACTCTCTGCTGTAGGAGGGAGTGAGATGGAACAGATGGAGATTAGTCCACACACTCTGCTGTAGGAGGGAGCGAGATGGAACAGATGGAGATTAGTCCACACACTCTGCTGTAGGAGGGAGCGAGATGGAACAGATGGAGATTAGTCCACACACTCTGCTGTAGGAGGGAGCGAGAAGGAACAGATGGAGATTAGTCCACACACTCTGCTGTAGGAGGGAGCGAGAAGGAACAGATGGAGATTAGTCCACACACTCTGCTGTAGGAGGGAGCGAGATGGAACAGATGGAGATTAGTCCACACACTCTGCTGTAGGAGGGAGCGAGAAGGAACAGATGGAGATTAGTCCACACACTCTCTGCTGTAGGAGGGAGCGAGATGGAACAGATGGAGATTAGTCCACACACTCTGCTGCTGTAGGAGGGAGTGAGATGGAACAGATGGAGATTAGTCCACACACTCTGCTGTAGGAGGGAGCGAGATGGAACAGATGGAGATTAGTCCACACACTCTGCTGTAGGAGGGAGCGAGAAGGAACAGATGGAGATTAGTCCACACACTCTGCTGTAGGAGGGAGCGAGATGGAACAGATGGAGATTAGTCCACACACTCTGCTGTAGGAGGGAGCGAGAAGGAACAGATGGAGATTAGTCCACACACTCTGCTGTAGGAGGGAGCGAGAAGGAACAGATGGAGATTAGTCCACACACTCTGCTGTAGGAGGGAGTGAGATGGAACAGATGGAGATTAGTCCACACACTCTGCTGTAGGAGGGAGCGAGATGGAACAGATGGAGATTAGTCCACACACTCTCTGCTGTAGGAGGGAGTGAGATGGAACAGATGGAGATTAGTCCACACACTCTGCTGTAGGAGGGAGCGAGATGGAACAGATGGAGATTAGTCCACACACTCTGCTGTAGGAGGGAGCCGAGATGGAACAGATGGAGATTAGTCCACACACTCTGCTGTAGGAGGGAGCGAGAAGGAACAGATGGAGATTAGTCCACACACTCTGCTGTAGGAGGGAGCGAGAAGGAACAGATGGAGATTAGTCCACACACTCTGCTGTAGGAGGGAGCGAGATGGAACAGATGGAGATTAGTCCACACACTCTGCTGTAGGAGGGAGCGAGAAGGAACAGATGGAGATTAGTCCACACACTCTCTGCTGTAGGAGGGAGCGAGATGGAACAGATGGAGATTAGTCCACACACTCTGCTGTAGGAGGGAGCGAGATGGAACAGATGGAGATTAGTCCACACACTCTGCTGTAGGAGGGAGCGAGAAGGAACAGATGGAGATTAGTCCACACACTCTGCTGTAGGAGGGAGCGAGATGGAACAGATGGAGATTAGTCCACACACTCTGCTGTAGGAGGGAGTGAGATGGAACAGATGGAGATTAGTCCACACACACTCTGCTGTAGGAGGGAGTGAGATGGAACAGATGGAGATTAGTCCACACACTCTGCTGTAGGAGGGAGTGAGATGGAACAGATGGAGATTAGTCCACACACTCTGCTGTAGGAGGGAGTGAGATGGAACAGATGGAGATTAGTCCACACACTCTGCTGTAGGAGGGAGTGAGATGGAACAGATGGAGATTAGTCCACACACTCTGCTGTAGGAGGGAGCGAGATGGAACAGATGGAGATTAGTCCACACACTCTGCTGTAGGAGGGAGCGAGAAGGAACAGATGGAGATTAGTCCACACACTCTGCTGTAGGAGGGAGCGAGAAGGAACAGATGGAGATTAGTCCACACACTCTGCTGTAGGAGGGAGTGAGATCGAACAGATGGAGATTAGTCCACACACTCTGCTGTAGGAGGGAGCGAGATGGAACAGATGGAGATTAGTCCACACACTCTCTGCTGTAGGAGGGAGTGAGATGGAACAGATGGAGATTAGTCCACACACTCTGCTGTAGGAGGGAGCGAGATGGAACAGATGGAGATTAGTCCACACACTCTGCTGTAGGAGGGAGCGAGATGGAACAGATGGAGATTAGTCCACACACTCTGCTGTAGGAGGGAGCGAGAAGGAACAGATGGAGATTAGTCCACACACTCTGCTGTAGGAGGGAGCGAGAAGGAACAGATGGAGATTAGTCCACACACTCTGCTGTAGGAGGGAGCGAGATGGAACAGATGGAGATTAGTCCACACACTCTGCTGTAGGAGGGAGCGAGAAGGAACAGATGGAGATTAGTCCACACACTCTCTGCTGTAGGAGGGAGCGAGATGGAACAGATGGAGATTAGTCCACACACTCTGCTGCTGTAGGAGGGAGTGAGATGGAACAGATGGAGATTAGTCCACACACTCTGCTGTAGGAGGGAGCGAGATGGAACAGATGGAGATTAGTCCACACACTCTGCTGTAGGAGGGAGCGAGAAGGAACAGATGGAGATTAGTCCACACACTCTGCTGTAGGAGGGAGCGAGATGGAACAGATGGAGATTAGTCCACACACTCTGCTGTAGGAGGGAGCGAGAAGGAACAGATGGAGATTAGTCCACACACTCTGCTGTAGGAGGGAGCGAGAAGGAACAGATGGAGATTAGTCCACACACTCTGCTGTAGGAGGGAGTGAGATGGAACAGATGGAGATTAGTCCACACACTCTGCTGTAGGAGGGAGCGAGATGGAACAGATGGAGATTAGTCCACACACTCTCTGCTGTAGGAGGGAGTGAGATGGAACAGATGGAGATTAGTCCACACACTCTGCTGTAGGAGGGAGCGAGATGGAACAGATGGAGATTAGTCCACACACTCTGCTGTAGGAGGGAGCGAGATGGAACAGATGGAGATTAGTCCACACACTCTGCTGTAGGAGGGAGCGAGAAGGAACAGATGGAGATTAGTCCACACACTCTGCTGTAGGAGGGAGCGAGAAGGAACAGATGGAGATTAGTCCACACACTCTGCTGTAGGAGGGAGCGAGATGGAACAGATGGAGATTAGTCCACACACTCTGCTGTAGGAGGGAGCGAGAAGGAACAGATGGAGATTAGTCCACACACTCTCTGCTGTAGGAGGGAGCGAGATGGAACAGATGGAGATTAGTCCACACACTCTGCTGTAGGAGGGAGCGAGATGGAACAGATGGAGATTAGTCCACACACTCTGCTGTAGGAGGGAGCGAGAAGGAACAGATGGAGATTAGTCCACACACTCTGCTGTAGGAGGGAGCGAGATGGAACAGATGGAGATTAGTCCACACACTCTGCTGTAGGAGGGAGTGAGATGGAACAGATGGAGATTAGTCCACACACACTCTGCTGTAGGAGGGAGTGAGATGGAACAGATGGAGATTAGTCCACACACTCTGCTGTAGGAGGGAGTGAGATGGAACAGATGGAGATTAGTCCACACACTCTGCTGTAGGAGGGAGTGAGATGGAACAGATGGAGATTAGTCCACACACTCTGCTGTAGGAGGGAGTGAGATGGAACAGATGGAGATTAGTCCACACACTCTGCTGTAGGAGGGAGTGAGATGGAACAGATGGAGATTAGTCCACACACTCTGCTGCTGTAGGAGGGAGTGAGATGGAACAGATGGAGATTAGTCCACTCTGCTGTAGGAGGGAGTGAGATGGAACAGATGGAGATTAGTCCACACACACTCTGCTGTAGGAGGGAGCGAGATGGAACAGATGGAGATTAGTCCACACACTCTCTGCTGTAGGAGGGAGCGAGATGGAACAGATGGAGATTAGTCCACACACTCTGCTGTAGGAGGGAGTGAGATGGAACAGATGGAGATTAGTCTACACACTCTGCTGTAGGAGGGAGCGAGATGGAACAGATGGAGATTAGTCCACACACTCTGCTGTAGGAGGGAGCGAGATGGAACAGATGGAGATTAGTCCACACACTCTGCTGTAGGAGGGAGCGAGAAGGAACAGATGGAGATTAGTCCACACACTCTGCTGTAGGAGGGAGCGAGATGGAACAGATGGAGATTAGTCCACACACTCTGCTGTAGGAGGGAGTGAGATGGAACAGATGGAGATTAGTCCACACACACTCTGCTGTAGGAGGGAGTGAGATGGAACAGATGGAGATTAGTCCACACACTCTGCTGTAGGAGGGAGTGAGATGGAACAGATGGAGATTAGTCCACACACTCTGCTGTAGGAGGGAGTGAGATGGAACAGATGGAGATTAGTCCACACACTCTGCTGTAGGAGGGAGTGAGATGGAACAGATGGAGATTAGTCCACACACTCTGCTGTAGGAGGGAGTGAGATGGAACAGATGGAGATTAGTCCACACACTCTGCTGCTGTAGGAGGGAGTGAGATGGAACAGATGGAGATTAGTCCACTCTGCTGTAGGAGGGAGTGAGATGGAACAGATGGAGATTAGTCCACACACACTCTGCTGTAGGAGGGAGCGAGATGGAACAGATGGAGATTAGTCCACACACTCTCTGCTGTAGGAGGGAGCGAGATGGAACAGATGGAGATTAGTCCACACACTCTGCTGTAGGAGGGAGTGAGATGGAACAGATGGAGATTAGTCCACACACTCTCTGCTGTAGGAGGGAGCGAGATGGAACAGATGGAGATTAGTCCACACACTCTGCTGTAGGAGGGAGTGAGATGGAACAGATGGAGATTAGTCCACACACTCTGCTGTAGGAGGGAGTGAGATGGAACAGATGGAGATTAGTCCACACACTCTGCTGTAGGAGGGAGTGAGATGGAACAGATGGAGATTAGTCCACACACTCTGCTGTAGGAGGGAGTGAGATGGAACAGATGGAGATTAGTCCACACACTCTGCTGCTGTAGGAGGGAGTGAGATGGAACAGATGGAGATTAGTCCACTCTCTCTGCTGTAGGAGGGAGCGAGATGGAACAGATGGAGATTAGTCCACACACTCTGCTGTAGGAGGGAGTGAGATGGAACAGATGGAGATTAGTCCACACACTCTGCTGTAGGAGGGAGTGAGATGGAACAGATGGAGATTAGTCCACACACCTCCACAACACTGGGTCACGTGCAGCAGCAGCGTCGCCACAACCTCCACCAACACCACCAACAAAGACAAAGGTCCCCCGTGTAGCCTCTAACAGGCTGTAGGGGCAAGTGCTGTTAGTAGCAGCAGCATCTAATGAAGGCTACCGGCACTGTGGCACACGAGGGGGTGGGTGGCCAGCACCACGCCCGGCCGCCTTTGTCTCCCCAGTGCTAGCGATGTTCACTACACACCGCTACACCAGGTACTCATTTGAGGCTGAGTCGACCTAGATAATCGTCACTGGTGGTGTTGGTGGCCGTGAGCGGGAATTGAACTCAGGTCGTCGGGTTCGTAGCGCAGCGTGGCGCTAACCGCTGCACCACCGCTCGCCACACACACACACAGACACACAGACACACACACACAGACACACACACACAGACACACACACACAGACACACACAGACACACACAGACACACACACACAGACACACACACACAGACACACACAGACACACACAGACACACACACGGACACACACACAGACACACACACAGACACACACACATAGACACACAGACACACACACACAGACACACACACACTTGCATACACACACTTGCATACACACACACACTTGCACACACACACACACATGCACACTTACACACACACACACATACTTACACACACATACTTGCACACACACACGAACACCCACACGTGCACACACACACACTTACACACACACTTGCACACACATACATACGTGCACACACACACGTGCGCACACACACTTACACACACATACTTACACACACACACACACGTGCACACACACATACGTGCACACACACACGTGCACACACACACACTTACACACACACTTGCACACACACACGTGCACATCACACACACACACGTGCACACACACACGTGCACACACACTTGCACACACACACTTGCACACACATACATACGTGCACACACACACTTACACACACACTTGCACACACACACGTGCACACACACACACGTGCACACACACACACACGTGCACACATACTTGCACACACACACACACTTGCACACACACACACACTTACACACACATACTTGCACACTCACACACACACATACACACACATACACACACACATACACACACATACACACACACACATACACACACATACACACACACACACATACACACACATCCACACATACACACATACACACACACACACATTCACACACTCACACACTCACACACACACATACACACACATACACACACACATACACACACATACACACACATACACACACATATACACACACACACATACACACACACACATACACACATACACACACACATACACACACATCCACACATACACACATACACACACACATACACACACACATACACACACACATACACACACACACATTCACACACTCACACACTCACATACACACACATATACACACACATACACACACATACACACACATACACACACATATACACACACACACATACACACACACACATACACACATACACACACACATACACACACATCCACACATACACACATACACACACATACACACATTCACACACTCACACACTCACACACACAACAACAACCGCCATTCGCCACTAAGTGGCGGTGACGTCACCACGACGCTTGTGCCAGGCCATGTGCACCTTGAGGCCACGTGAAGTGTCGAACGCCCGCTGGCAGGAGGTCACGGGGCAGACCCAGCAGGTGCCACGGGTCGACTGACCGAGATGACCGAGATGACTGGCTGATGCACCACCTGTGCCCCCTACTGTGCCAACTTGCTGTGCTTTAGCCACCCGTCGCTCCGCTCGTTGTTGTGAGCGTCGCTCCTCCGCCCTCCGTTGTTGTTGGAGGGCGACTGCCTCCAACTGCCCAGTAGCGTCCTTCACGAGCCTCCTCCACAGAGGCCGATCTTGACACCGCTGGTACCAGTCATCGGCAAGTCCACTCAGCTCCACGTCCTCCTGTACCACATCACTCCATCTCTTCTCTTGCCCGTGCCGCGCCCGTTTAGCCCCCTCGATCCGGCCGAACAAAAGCTGTTTAGGCATGCGGTGGCTGGGCATGCGGGCTACATGACCCAGCCAACGCAGCCTTGCCTGCCGGAGGAGCTCACTGATGGGACTTTGCCCAGATCTTTCAAGGACTTGTGAGCTCCTCACACAATCCAGCCTGGTTAAACCCAGGATGGATCGTAGGCAGGCCAGCCTAAATGTTTCCAACCGGCGAAGATGCTCCACTAGGGGGGTCCACGTTTCGCAAGCGTAGAGAAGGGAGGGAATGACCGTGGCCGAGAAGACCTGAAGCTTCGTGCGGAGCGACAGACCAGGTAGCTTCCACACAGCGTTACGCAACCGATGAAAAGATATTGCCGCTCGACTGATTCGGAGTGAGACCTCTGCTGATAAACCGGAGCCGGTCATAAGCACACTGCCCAGGTATGGGAAACTCTCCACTCTCTCCACAACTGCCCCATCACCAATTGGGAGTTGTGGGGGTGGAGTGTCCGATGGTACAAAATACCCAGGCAGGTGCTTAGTTTTGGTGGGGCTGATGGTAAGGCCCCACCTCTTAGTGGCACGTTCCAGTCTCAGCAGCAGCGTCTCCAACTCCTCTTCTGAATGAGCAGCTATTACCAAATCATCGGCATACATAACGTGGTTGACCAATAGGGAGCCATCCCTTGATCGCACCCGGGCGTCGATCAGCCTCCCATTATATCTGTACCAAATGGAAATTCCCCCGGTACAGCTATTGAAGGCTTCACGAACTACGCAGTCGAAATAGATGTTAAATAATGTGGGAGCCAGAGGACATCCCTGTCGCACCCCAAGGTGTACAGGGAAAGGCTCCGACTCCCGGCCACGTAGTTTTACCCGGGCCCGCTCACCATCATGAAGGTCCTTAATGATCGTGAGCAGAGGGTCAGGGACTCCGAAAGCACGAAGAACAACCCAGAGCCCAGTCCTACTGATGGTATCATAGGCCTTGACCAGGTCAATAAAGCAGAGATGTAGGTCTTTTTGGAATTCCCTACACCTCTGCTGAAGCAGACGGACAGAAAATATGGCATCTGTGCAGGACCGCCCTTTCCTGAAACCACATTGGGGCTCCGCAAGCCTCTCCTCAGCATGCCTAGCAAGGCGATGTTGAATAATCCTTGCCAGGACCTTACCCGGCACACTGAGGAGTGAGATGCCCCTGTAGTTGTTACAGTCGGTACGGTCCCCCTTCTTAAAGAGGGGGACCACCAGGGCATCCTTCCAGTCCTGCGGAACCCGTCCAGTGGTCCAGACTGTTGTTATGATGTCATATAGGGCAGTCTGTGCACAAACGCCACCCTCCCTCAGCATTTCGCCTGGGAGATCATCTCTGCCCGGTGCCTTCCCTGGTTTCAGACTCCGGATCGCCCTCAGTACCTCCTCAACAGCCGGTACCTCAGCCAGCCACTCACAGGGGGTGACCTCTTCCAATATTTGAGGCACCGCAGCCTCAGCAGGGTTATCCCCACTTTGTGCCATGATGTTTTCCTGGCTGAGAGATTTTCCCTCCCCCAGGACCTCACAGAAATGCTCAGCAAATCTGCAAACCTGTTCCTGGGGGTCGGAGATTGGATCACCGTTTTTTCCTCTAATGATGGTAATAGGTGTGGCGCTGCAGGTTACTTTTTTGATGGAGTTAAATAGTGATTTGTGATCGCGGGCCACTGAGGCAGACTCCATCTCCTCAGCAACCCGCGACCACCACCCATCTTTACAGCGCCTCACGGCTCTCCGAACCTCCGAGCGAAGACTGCGGTAAACCTCCTCATTCTCTGACGTGGGATGCTGTAGGCGATGAGAGTGGGCCTGTCGCTTTTTCTCAATTAACCTGAACACCTCCTCCGTCAGCCAGGGTTCCCGGGGAGGTCTGGACCGCGTACCCAAAGCAGCCATTGCAGCTGCATGAGTCACAGTCTTAAACCTCGCCCATTTACCCTCGACATCAGGTGGAGTGGGGGACGATGCCAACCCCAGCTGCAAGCGATGATGAAATTCTCGCTTGCAACTTTCATCAGCTAACTTAGACCAGGCCACTTTTGGTTGGAATGGGATCCTGGGTGTACACCCACCACCGGAGTGGAAGAATGGCAGGCGCATCTTACAGATGACTAGTCGATGGTCAGAGGGCAGATCAGCTCCACGGTAGGTCCTGGTGTCAAGGACATGGGCTCGCATCCGCTGGTCCGTCACTACGTAGTCCAGCAGATGTTCTTGCTTGGACCCGGCATGCATCCATGATGTTGTGTGGATGCGCCGATGCCGGAAGAGCGTGTTGGTAATTACAAGCCCATGGGCTGCACAAAAATCTAGCAGCCTCCTACCGTTATTATTGAGCTGATCTGGCCCATGCCTTCCAATCACTCCAGACCAGGTGCCAGTATCATGACCAACTCGGGCATTGAAGTCACCCAACAAGATGACTCTGTCCCGAGTGGCCACTTTAGCCAGCACCTGTGACAGGAGGTCATAGAAAGCGTC
>NC_136340.1:4538419-4570919 GCF_964198595.1 Lampetra fluviatilis | reverse complement strand
CTGGTCTCAGACTCCGGATCGCCCTCAGTACTTCCTCAACAGCCGGTACCTCAGCCAGCCACTCACAGGGGGTGACCTCTTCCAATATTTGAGGCACCGCAGCCTCAGCAGGGTTATCCCCACTTTGTGCCATGATGTTTTCCTGGCTGAGAGATTTTCCCTCCCCCAGGACCTCACAGAAATGCGCAGCAAATCTGCAAACCTTTTCCTGGGGGTCGGAGATTGGATCACCGTTTTTTCCTCTAATGATGGTAATAGGTGTGGCGCTGCAGGTTACTTTTTTGATGGAGTTAAATAGTGATTTGTGATCGCGGGCCACTGAGGCAGACTCCATCTCCTCAGCAACCCGCGACCACCACCCATCCTTACAGCGCCTTACGGCTCTCCGAACCTCCGAGCGAAGACTGCGGTAAACCTCCTCATTCTCTGACGTGGGATGCTGTAGGCGATGAGAGTGGGCCTGTCGCTTTTTCTCAATTAACCTGAACACCTCCTCCGTCAGCCAGGGTTCCCGGGGAGGTCTGGACCGCGTACCCAAAGCAGCCATTGCAGCTGCATGAGTCACAGTCTTAAACCTCGCCCATTTACCCTCGACATCAGGTGGAGTGGGGGACGATGCCAACCCCAGCTGCAAGCGATGATGAAATTCTCGCTTGCAACTTTCATCAGCTAACTTAGACCAGGCCACTTTTGGTTGGAATGGGATCCTGGGTGTACACCCACCACCGGAGTGGAAGAATGGCAGGCGCATCTTACAGATGACTAGTCGATGGTCAGAGGGCAGATCAGCTCCACGGTAGGTCCTGGTGTCAAGGACATGGGCTCGCATCCGCTGGTCCGTCACTACGTAGTCCAGCAGATGTTCTTGCTTGGACCCGGCATGTATCCATGATGTTGTGTGGATGCGCCGATGCCGGAAGAGCGTGTTGGTAATTACAAGCCCATGGGCTGCACAAAAATCTAGCAGCCTCCTACCGTTATTATTGAGCTGATCTGGCCCATGCCTTCCAATCACTCCAGACCAGGTGCCAGTATCATGACCAACTCGGGCATTGAAGTCACCCAACAAGATGACTCTGTCCCGAGTGGCCACTTTAGCCAGCACCTGTGACAGGAGGTCATAGAAAGCGTCCGACTCATCGGCTTTGCCTGCATCCCTCCACAGATGTTCGTCTTCGGTGGGGGCATAAGTAACCACGACCACCACTCCTCGCCTCTGGTTGATGGGAAGGCGAGCCCAAAGTAGCCTGGGGCTTACAGCTTCCCACACCTCACCGCCACGCTCCCACGCCCCCTTCATTCTTTTGTTCAGAAGAAGAGCCACACCCTGTTGTTTGGCAGTCTCCTGCCCCGAGTAGAGGACTGTCCACCCCTCATGGTGGCAGGAGCCAGAACCGGTCCACCGGACCTCCTGAATGCCACAGAGATCCAGGCGGTACCGGTCCAGCTCCCGACAGAGGAGTGGCAGCCTCTCCTCCGCAGTGAGCGTTCGAACATTCCACGTGGCCATCCGCAATGGTTTTTCGTTGTTTCTGGAGGAGCCCCGAGGGTTAAAATTCAATCTCCTGGCTCCGCCAAATGGGGTTTGGCCAGGAGACGTCATAAAAGCCTGACCCCCCGGGGCCTCCGGCACAAGCTTATTAATTACAGGTTTATGTTTACTTCGTAGTTTAGTGGTGGTTAATTGAAGGTGGAGGGGTTACCAGCCCCTCGCACCCGTCCAGACACACATACACACACACATACACACACACATACACACACATCCACACATACACACACACACATACACACACATACACACACATACACACACAAATTCACACACATCCATACATACACACACACATACACACACACATACACACACATATATACACACACACATACATACAAAGATCCCCCATATAGCCTCAACAGACTGTAGGGGCAAGTGCTGTTAGCGAGTAGCACCTATGAAGGCCGGAACGGTACACGAGGGGGTGGGTGGCCAGCACCACGCCCGACCGCCTTTGTCTCCCCAGTGGCGATGTTTACACACCGCACAAGGTACTCATTTGAGGCTGAGTCGACCTAGGGGAGGCCCAGGACCGGTTCAGATAATCGTCACTGGTGTTTGCCGTGAGCGGGAATCAAACTCGGGTCGCCGGGTTCATAGCGCGCCGCTGCACCACCGCTCCCCACACAGCTTGCATACAGCGACAGACAGATCACTAGAATTCACATCACTCACTCAGCTCTCTGTCCCTTCTAGAACATCACTAGAATTCACATCACTCACTCAGCTCTCTGTCCCTTCTAGAGCATCACTAGAATTCACATCACTCAGCTCTCTCTCCCTTCTAGAACATCACTAGAATTCACATCACTCACTCAGCCCTCTATCCCTTCTAGAACATCACTAGAATTCACATCACTCACTCAGCTCTCTCTCCCTTCTAGAGCATCACTAGAATTCACATCACTCAGCTCTCTCTCCCTTCTAGAACATCACTAGAATTCACATCACTCACTCAGCCCTCTATCCCTTCTAGAACATCACTAGAATTCACATCACTCACTCAGCCCTCTATCTCTTCTAGAACATCACTAGAATTCACATCACTCAGCTCTCTCTCCCTTCTAGAACATCACTAGAATTCACATCACTCACTCAGCTCTCTGTCCCTTCTAGAACATCACTAGAATTCACATCACTCACTCAGCTCTCTGTCCCTTCAAGAGCATCACTAGAATTCACATCACTCAGCTCTCTCTCCCTTCTAGAACATCACTAGAATTCACATCACTCACTCAGCCCTCTATCCCTTCTAGAACATCACTAGAATTCACATCACTCACTCAGCTCTCTCTCCCTTCTAGAGCATCACTAGAATTCACATCACTCAGCTCTCTCTCCCTTCTAGAACATCACTAGAATTCACATCACTCACTCAGCCCTCTATCCCTTCTAGAACATCACTAGAATTCACATCACTCACTCAGCCCTCTATCTCTTCTAGAACATCACTAGAATTCACATCACTCAGCTCTCTCTCCCTTCTAGAACATCACTAGAATTCACATCACTCACTCAGCCCTCTATCCCTTCTAGAACATCACTAGAATTCACATCACTCACTCAGCTCTCTATCCCTTCTAGAGCATCACTAGAATTCACATCACTCAGCTCTCTCTCCCTTCTAGAACATCACTAGAATTCACATCACTCGCTCAGCTCTCTATCCCTTCTAGAACATCACTAGAATTCACATCACTCACTCAGCCCTCTATCCCTTCTAGAACATCACTAGAATTCACATCACTCACTCAGCCCTCTATCCCTTCTAGAACATCACTAGAATTCACATCACTCACTCAGCTCTCTCTCCCTTCTAGAACATCACTAGAATTCACATCACTCACTGAGCTCTCTATCCCTTCTAGAGCATCACTAGAATTCACATCACTCAGCTCTCTCTCCCTTCTAGAACATCACTAGAATTCACATCACTCACTCAGCCCTCTATCCCTTCTAGAACATCACTAGAATTCACATCACTCACTCAGCCCTCTATCCCTTCTAGAGCATCACTAGAATTCACATCACTCACTCAGCTCTCTATCCCTTCTATAGCATCACTAGAATTCACATCACTCACTCAGCTCTCTCTCCCTTCTAGAGCATCACTAGAATTCACATCACTCACTCAGCTCTCTATCCCTTCTATAGCATCACTAGAATTCACATCACTCAGCTCTCTGTCCCTTCTAGAGCATCACTAGAATTCACATCACTCACTCAGCTCTCCAACCTTTCCAGAGTATCACTAGAATTCACATCACTCACTGAGCTCTCTGTCCCTTCTAGAACATCACTAGAATTCACATCACTCACTCAGCTCTCTGTCCCTTCTAGAGCATCACTAGAATTCACATCGCTCACTCAGCTCTCTATCCCTTCTAGAGCATCACTAGAATTCACATCACTCACTCAGCTCTCTATCCCTTCTAGAGCATCACTAGAATTCACATCACTCACTCAGCTCTCTGTCCCTTCTAGAGCATCACTAGAATTCACATCACTCACTCAGCTCTCTATCCCTTCTATAGCATCACTAGAATTCACATCACTCACTCAGCTATCCAACCTTTCCAGAGTATCACTAGAATTCACATAACTCACTGAGCTCTCTATCCCTTCTAGAACATCACTAGAATTCACATCACTCACTCAGCTCTCTGTCCCTTCTAGAGCATCACTAGAATTCACATCACTCACTCAGCTCTCTGTCCCTTCTAGAACATCACTAGAATTCACATCACTCACTCAGCTCTCTAACCCTTCTAGAGCATCACTAGAATTCACATCACTCACTCAGCTCTCTGTCCCTTCTAGAACATCACTAGAATTCACATCACTCACTCAGCTCTCTGTCCCTTCTAGAGCATCACCAGAATTCACATCACTCACTCAGCTCTCTGTCCCTTCTAGAGCATCACTAGAATTCACATCACTCACTCAGCTCTCTGTCCCTTCTAGAACATCACTAGAATTCACATCACTCACTCAGCTCTCTAACCTTTCTAGAGCATCACTAGAATTCACATCACTCACTCAGCTCTCTGTCCCTTCTAGAACATCACTAGAATTCACATCACTCACTCAGCTCTCTGTCCCTTCTAGAGCATCACTAGAATTCACATCACTCACTCAGCCCTCTGTCCCTTCTAGAGCATCACTAGAATTCACATCGCTCACTCAGCTCTCTATCCCTTCTAGAGCATCACTAGAATTCACATCGCTCACTCAGCTCTCTATCCCTTCTAGAGCATCACTAGAATTCACATCACTCACTCAGCTCTCTCTCCCTTCTAGAGCATCACTAGAATTCACATCACTCACTCAGCTCTCTATCCCTTCTATAGCATCACTAGAATTCACATCACTCAGCTCTCTGTCCCTTCTAGAGCATCACTAGAATTCACATCACTCACTCAGCTCTCCAACCTTTCCAGAGTATCACTAGAATTCACATCACTCACTGAGCTCTCTGTCCCTTCTAGAACATCACTAGAATTCACATCACTCACTCAGCTCTCTGTCCCTTCTAGAGCATCACTAGAATTCACATCGCTCACTCAGCTCTCTATCCCTTCTAGAGCATCACTAGAATTCACATCACTCACTCAGCTCTCTATCCCTTCTAGAGCATCACTAGAATTCACATCACTCACTCAGCTCTCTGTCCCTTCTAGAGCATCACTAGAATTCACATCACTCACTCAGCTCTCTATCCCTTCTATAGCATCACTAGAATTCACATCACTCACTCAGCTATCCAACCTTTCCAGAGTATCACTAGAATTCACATAACTCACTGAGCTCTCTATCCCTTCTAGAACATCACTAGAATTCACATCACTCACTCAGCTCTCTGTCCCTTCTAGAGCATCACTAGAATTCACATCACTCACTCAGCTCTCTGTCCCTTCTAGAACATCACTAGAATTCACATCACTCACTCAGCTCTCTAACCCTTCTAGAGCATCACTAGAATTCACATCACTCACTCAGCTCTCTGTCCCTTCTAGAACATCACTAGAATTCACATCACTCACTCAGCTCTCTGTCCCTTCTAGAGCATCACCAGAATTCACATCACTCACTCAGCTCTCTGTCCCTTCTAGAGCATCACTAGAATTCACATCACTCACTCAGCTCTCTGTCCCTTCTAGAACATCACTAGAATTCACATCACTCACTCAGCTCTCTAACCTTTCTAGAGCATCACTAGAATTCACATCACTCACTCAGCTCTCTGTCCCTTCTAGAACATCACTAGAATTCACATCACTCACTCAGCTCTCTGTCCCTTCTAGAGCATCACTAGAATTCACATCACTCACTCAGCTCTCTAACCCTTCTAGAGCATCACTAGAATTCACATCACTCACTCAGCTCTCCAACCTTTCCAGAGTATCACTAGAATTCACATCACCCACTCAGCTCTCTATCCCTTCTAGAGCATCACCAGAATTCACATCACTCACTCAGCTCTCTGTCCCTTCTAGAGCATCACTAGAATTCACATCACTCACTCAGCTCTCTGTCCCTTCTAGAACATCACTAGAATTCACATCACTCACTCAGCTCTCTAACCCTTCTAGAGCATCACTAGAATTCACATCACTCACTCAGCTCTCTGTCCCTTCTAGAACATCACTAGAATTCACATCACTCACTCAGCTCTCTGTCCCTTCTAGAGCATCACTAGAATTCACATCACTCACTCAGCTCTCTAACCCTTCTAGAGCATCACTAGAATTCACATCACTCACTCAGCCCTCTATCCCTTCTAGAGCATCACTAGAATTCACATCACTCACTGAGCTCTCTAACCCTTCTAGAGCATCACTAGAATTCACATCACTCACTCAGCCACCTCTCTCTGTACCTATACAGAAGGCTAGTTGCCCGAAACGTCGCCTTTATATATTTGATATATGTAAAATATGTTACGTATTTCATAATTACTGCATATATTTTACACATTTACTATTTATTTTTCACGTAATATAAATAGTACGTAAAATATGAATATTTATATATTGAATAGGCAACGTTTCAGGCAATATAAATGATACGTATCATATATATATAATTATCGATGTATTATAGATACATAATTAGAAATGTATTATATATTATAGATATATATATTAGACATTTATAAAAATACATTGCCCGAATCGTCGCCTAATTATATTCCATGTAATATTATTTATATATATATATAAAAATAACAATTCTAAGACCGCACAGAGAGTCGTTGCTATTGTTGGGGGGTTCGGGAGCTTTCTTCGTAACGATTCAATTTTTTTGGTGTAAAAGAAAACGTTTTAACAACCCCATCCCACCCACCGACAAGATGATGATTTACGCGCGGACTCAATAAATCGGAGTTACGCAGCGTAAAGTTGATTTAAGACGCAAATAACTGAGAGACGGAGCGTCATAGAAACGGGGGGGGGGGGGGGCTTGGGGGGGGGGCTTGTGGGGGGGGGGGGGGGGGTTGAGGGGCGGGGGCACGGGGGGTGCAAGACAGCTCTGGGAGCTCACGATTCACGACCGAGAGTGAAGAGGAGAGAAGAGGAGAAAGGAGAAGAGGAGGAGAGAGAAGAGGAGAAAGGAGAAGATGAGGAGAGAGGGATGTTCCAAATAAAAACAACTTGAAGAAGAAAATGAGCGAAGGAATAAAATTAAAATAATAAAAATTATTATTGTGGAGTCTCTGTGACAATTGAATTCTTTTCGCGACGGCCCAGTGTCACTCACTCACGACTCACCACTCCACTCACCACTCTACTCACCACTCCACTCACCACTCCACTCACCACTCCACTCACCACTCTACTCACCACTTTACTCACCACTCCACTCACCACTCTACTCACCACTCTACTCACCACTCTACTCACCACTCTACTCACCACTCTACTCACCACTCTACTCACCACTCCACTCACCACTCTACTCACCACTCTACTCACCACTCTACTCACCACTCTACTCACCACTCCACTCACCACTCCACTCACCACTCTACTCACCACTCTACTCACCACTCTACTCACCACTCCACTCACCACTCTACTCACCACTCTACTCACCACTCTACTCACCCATGCCACTCACTCAGTCGCCCGCCCGCCTACCCTCTCACTCACTCACCCACTCACTCACTCACCCACTCATACACCCACTCACTCACTCATACACTCACCCACTCATACACCCACTCACGCACTCACTCACCCACTCACCCACTCACTCAATCACTCACCCACTCACTCACTCACTCATACACCCACTCACTCACTCATACACTCACCCACTCATACACCCACTCACGCACTCACTCACCCACTCACCCACTCACCCACTCACTCAATCACTCACCCACTCACTCACCCACTCATACACCCACTCACTCACTCATACACTCACCCACTCATACACCCACTCACGCACTCACTCACCCACTCACCCACTCACTCAATCACCCACTCACTCACACACTCACTCACTCACTCACCCACTCACTCACCCCATCACGCACTCACTCACTCACCCACTCACTCCCACACTCACTAACCCATTCACGCACACACTCACTCACTTCTCACCCACTCACTCACTCAACCACTCACCCACTCACTCACTCACTCACCCACTCATACACCCACTCACTCACTCATACACTCACCCACTCATACACCCACTCACGCACTCACCCACGCACCCACTCACTCAATCACCCACTCACTCACACACTCACTCACTCACCCACTCACTCACCCCATCACGCACTCACTCACTCACTCACCCACTCACTCCCACACTCACTAACCCATTCACGCACTCACTCACGCACTCACTTCTCACCCACTCATACACTCACTCATACACTCACCCACTCATCCACTCACTCATACACCCACTCACTCACTCACCCACTCATACACTCACTCACCCACTCATACACTCACTCACTCACTCATACACTCACCCACTCATACACTCACCCACTCATACACTCACCCACTCACTCAATCACCCACTCACTCACACACTCACCCACTCACCCACTCACTCACCCCATCACGCACTCACTCACTCACCCACTCACTCCCACACTCACTAACCCATTCACGCATTCACTCACGCACTCACCCACTCACCCACTCACTCAATCACCCACTCACTCACACACTCACTCACTCACCCACTCACTCACCCCATCACGCACTCACTCACTCACCCACTCACTCCCACACTCACTAACCCATTCACGCACTCACTCACTCACTTCTCACCCACTCACTCACTCAACCACTCACCCACTCACTCACTCACCCACTCATACACCCACTCACTCACTCATACACTCACCCACTCATACACCCACTCACGCACTCACCCACGCACCCACTCACTCAATCACCCACTCACTCACACACTCACTCACTCACCCACTCACTCACCCCATCACGCACTCACTCACTCACCCACTCACTCCCACACTCACTAACCCATTCACGCACTCACTTCTCACCCACTCATACACTCACTCATACACTCACCCACTCATCCACTCACTCATACACCCACTCACTCACTCACCCACCCACTCATACACTCACTCACCCACTCATACACTCACTCACTCATACACTCACCCACTCATACACTCACCCACTCATACACCCACTTATACACTCACCCACTCATACACTCACTCACTCACTCATACACTCACCCACTCACTCAATCACCCACTCACTCACACACTCACCCACTCACCCACTCCCTCACGCACTCACTCACCCACCTGCTCACGGACTCATTCGATTAACCACCAGAGCGTGTCACGTGGGAATGGTAGAGACATCACCCCCATCGCATTGATCATCATTCAGCAGTGGATAGACCACCACTGATTATGGTGGTGATGGCGATACCAATGTTGACTACCTCGCCTGGAGTACAGGAGGTCGTGGGTTCGATCGCGACCCTGACGATGCCTGCTGCTGCTGTATATGTGGAGTCTGCGTCTCTCTCTCATCATCATCATCACGGTGGCTAGGAGATGTTAACTACCTCGCCTGGTCTACAGGAGGTCGTGGGTTCGATCGAGACCCTGACGACGCCTGCTGCTGCTCTATATTTGGAGTCTGCGTCTCTCTCTCTCTCTGATCATTATCATCACGGTGGCTAGGAGATGTTGACTCCCTCACGTGGTCTGCAGGAGGTCGTGGGTTCGATCGCGACCCTGACGATGCCTGCTGCTGCTGTATATGTGGAGTCTGCGTGTCTCTCTCTCTCTCTCTCGCCCTCTCATCGTGGTCACTGCGTGGATTTGTCTCCAGGTGCTCCGGATTTTCGCTCCCCACATTGAGAATGAACACGGACGCGTTCGAAGTTTTTGAGTGCTGCAAGTTTATGTGGGTCTCTATGACTCTCAATGATTCTGAGTTTCTGAATCTACGATGGTCTACGGGTCTCTATGAGTGTGGGTCTCTGTGGGTCTCTAAGAGTGTGGGTCTCTATGAGTGTGGGTGTCTATGAGTCTCTTTCAGTATGGGTCTCTATGAGTGTAGGTCTCTGTGTTTCTCTATGAGTGTGGGTCTCTGTGGGTGTGGGTCTCTGTGGGTGTGGGTCTCTGTGGGTCTCTGTGAGTGTGGGTCTCTGTGGGTCTCTGTGAGTGTGGGTCTCTGTGGGTCTCTGTGAGTGTGGGTCTCTGTGGGTCTCTGTGAGTGTGGGTCTCTTTGGGTCTCTGTGGGTCTCTGTGGGTGTGGGTCTCTGTGGGTCTCTGTGAGTGTGGGTCTCTGTGGGTCTCTGTGAGTGTGGGTCTCTGTGGGTCTCTGTGGGTCTCTGTGAGTGTGGGTCTCTGTGGGTCTCTGTGAGTGTGGGTCTCTGTGGGTCTCTGTGAGTGTGGGTCTCTGTGGGTCTCTGTGGGTCTCTGTGGGTCTCTGTGAGTGTGGGTCTCTGTGGGTCTCTGTGAGTGTGGGTCTCTGTGGGTCTCTGTGGGTGTGGGTCTCTGTGGGTCCCTGTGAGTGTGGGTCTCTGTGAGTCTCTGTGGGTCTCTGAGAGTGTGGGGCTCTATGAGTGTGGGTCTCTGTGAGTGTGGGTCTCTATGAGTCTGGGTCTCTATGAGTGTGGGTCTCTGTGGGTCTCTGTGGGTGTGGGTCTCTGTGGGTCTCTGTGGGTCTCTGAGAGTGTGGGGCTCTATGAGTGTGGGTCTCTGTGAGTGTGGGTCTCTATGAGTCTGGGTCTCTGTGAGTGTGGGTCTCTGTGGATCTCTGTGGGTGTGGGTCTCTGTGGGTCTCTGTGGGTCTCTGAGAGTGTGGGGCTCTATGAGTGTGGGTCTCTGTGAGTGTGGGTCTCTATGAGTCTGGGTCTCTATGAGTGTGGGTCTCTGTGGGTCTTTATGAGTGTGGGTCTC
Source organism: Lampetra fluviatilis (assembly GCF_964198595.1). Lineage (NCBI taxonomy): Eukaryota > Metazoa > Chordata > Hyperoartia > Petromyzontiformes > Petromyzontidae > Lampetra > Lampetra fluviatilis. The sequence continues at coordinate 4,559,931 of NC_136340.1, read as the reverse complement.
TGTGGGTCTCTGTGAGTGTGGGTCTCTATGAGTGTGGGTCTCTGTGGGTCTCTATGAGTGTGGGTCTCTGTGGGTTTCTATGAGTGTGGGTCTCTATGGGTCTCTGTGAGTATGGGTCTCTGTGAGTGTGGGTCTCTGTGAGTGTGGGTCTCTGTGAGTGTGGGTCTCTGTGGGTCTCTGTGGGTGTGGGTCTCTATGGGTCTCTATGGGTCTTCATGAGTGTGGGTCTCTGGGTCTGTAGCAACGTGCATTTAGATAATTATCTGGCTGCTGCTCTACATGTCCACGTGATGATGACGATGGTGGTGACGATGACGATGGTGGTGACGATGATGATGGTGGGGACGATGATGATGAAGCCTCCACGTGGTTGAGCTGATATCTTTGGTGATGGCTGGGGGTGTGTCTTCTCAACAAGAGCCACCACAAAGCAGTTCAGCGCATCTGGTTTAAAATAAACGAATGGTTTAGTTCGTTATGACAAAAGTTTATTTTAATTTTTTTCTTATTTCACATTTATTCGACCAGGTAAATAACCCCCGCCCCCCCCCCCCCCCAGGTTAAAAAAAAATCTATTTTGCGAGGGTGACATGGAAATAAGTCGGCAACAAGTATAACCCGTAAAAGTAAAGTTTTTCACTATAAATCCTTTATATGCGTGGCGGCTAGAGTCCTCTCGTCCTCTGGCTTGAGATGGCTGTCACCTATGGGTCAGATGATTGTCTGCCAGTATTAAGCAATTGGTAATTAAATATTTAATTAGTTTTCCCTAAACAGTGTAACATTTTTGGAATTTTTTTTCACGAAAATTAATTGTCTCGCACAACGAGTCTGTGTGCAAAATGTCAGCTCGATTGGATCACGGGAAGTGGGTTAAAAAACGAGCGAAAGATTTGCACGGTCCTAAGCAAGCAAGTAAGCAAGCGAACTTAATATAAAGGATTTAAAAATGAATAACCACACATACAGTCAATACGAAATAGTGCAAGACAACACGTTAAATAAGTAATATTGAAAACAATGTAAACACGCTTTTATGAAATGTACTAGTAATGGCAGAACTCCAGGAAGTGGCCCCGAAGCTTGCCACAACGTAAGGGACCGTGGGCCAATTACAGCCACCGTCAGTTGAGGGTGGACAATTAGACCCAAGACGAAACGTAACGTGTAAAAAATAATGTTTAAAAAAAGAAAATATATTTTTTATGATAGAAATAGTATTGTCATCAGTATGACATAATAATAGCACGTTTGCAGTCGATAGCACATTGACAACAACGACAACAACAGATAGAGTGAGTTCATACTCGATGGTTGTTTCGGTAAAGTCACGACAGGTGAAATTTTTTAAATAAAAAAGAAGAAAAAATAACTAAAATTTAATTAATAACTAAAGTAAAAAATAGAAATAACTAACATTTAGTCAATAACTAAAATAAAAAATAAAATAACTAAAATTTTGTCAATAACTAAAATAAAAAATAGAAACAACTAAAATTTAGTTAATAACTAAAATAAAAAATAGAAATAACTAACATTTAGTCAATAACTAAAAGAAAAAATAAAACAACTAAAATTTAGTTAATAACTAAAATAAAAATAGAAATAACTAAAATTTAGTTAATAACTAAAATAAAATAAAAGAACTAAAATTTAGTTAATAACTAAAATAACAAATAGAAATTACTAAAATTTTGTCAATAACTAAAATAAAAAATAGAAATTACTAAAATTTTGTGAACTAAAATTTTAAATAGAAATAACTAAAATAAAAAAGTAGAAATAACTAAAATTTAGTCAATAACTGAAATAAAAAATAGAAATAACTAAAATTTAGTTAATAACTAAAATAAAAAATAGAAATTACTAAAATTTAGTCAATAACTAAAATAAAAAATGGAAATAACTAAAATTTAGTCAATAAATAAAATAAAAAATGGAAATAACTAAAATTTAGTTAATAACTGAAATAAAAAATGGAAATAACTAAAATTGTGTTAATAACTAAAATAAAAAATAGAAACAACTAAAATTTAGTCAATAACTAAAATAAAAAATAGAAATAACTAAAATTTAGTTAATAACTAAAATAAAAAATAAAATAACTAAAATTTAGTCAATAACTAAAAGAAAAAATAGAAATAACTAACATTTAGTCAATAACTAAAAGAAAAAATAAAATAACTAAAATTTAGTTAATAACTAAAATAAAAAATAGAAATAACTAACATTTAGTCAATAACTAAAAGAAAAAATAAAATAACTAAAATTTAGTTAATAACTAAAATAAAAAATAGAAACAACTAAAATTTAGTTAATAACTAAAATAAAAATAGAAATAACTAAAATTTAGTTAATAACTAAAATAAAATAATAGAACTAAAATTTAGTTAATAACTAAAATAAAAAATAGAAATAACTAAAATTTAGTTAATAACTAAAATAAAAAATAGAAACAACTAAAATTTAGTTAATAACTAAAATAAAATAAAAGAACTAAAATTTAGTTAATAACTAAAATAAAAATAGAAATAACTAAAATTTTGTCAATAACTAAAATAAAAAATAGAAATTACTAAAATTTTGTGAACTAAAATTTTAAATAGAAATAACTAAAATAAAAAAGTAGAAATAACTAAAATTTAGTCAATAACTGAAATAAAAAATAGAAATAACTAAAATTTAGTCAATAAATAAAATAAAAAATGGAAATAACTAAAATTTAGTTAATAACTAAAATAAAAAATAGAAATAACTAAAATGTAGTCAATAACTGAAATAAAAAATAGAAATTACTAAAATTTAGTCAATAACTAAAATAAAAAATGGAAATAACTAAAATTTAGTTAATAACTAAAATAAAAAATAGAAATAACTAAAATGTAGTCAATAACTGAAATAAAAAATGGAAATAACTAAAATTGTGTTAATAACTAAAATAAAAAATAGAAATAACTAAAATGTAGTCAATAACTGAAATAAAAAATGGAAATAACTAAAATTTAGTTAATAACTAAAATAAAAAATAGAAATAACTAAAATTTAGTCAATAACTGAAATAAAAAATAGAAATAACTAAAATTTAGTTAATAACTGAAATAAAAAATAAAAATAACTAAAATTTAGTTAATAACTGAAATAAAAAATAGAAATAACTAAAATTTAGTTAATAACTAAAATAAAAAATAGAAATAACTAAAATTTAGTTAATAACTAAAATAAAAAATAGAAATAACTAAAATTTAGTTAATAACTGAAATAAAAAATAAAAATAACTAAAATTTTGTTAATGACTAAAATAAAAATAGAAATAACTAAAATTTTGTTAATAACTAAAATAAAAAATAAAAATAACTAAAATTTTGTTAATAACTAAAATAAAAAATGGAAATAACTAAAATTTATTTAATAACTAAAATAAAAAATGGAAATAACTAAAATTTAGTCAATAACTGAAATAAAAAATGGAAATAACTAAAATTTAGTTAATAACTGAAATAAAAAATGGAAATAACTAAAATTTAGTTAATAACTAAAATAAAAAATGGAAATAACTAAAATTTAGTTAATGACTAAAATAAAAATAGAAATAACAAAAATTTAGTTAATAACTAAAATAAAAAATAGAAATAACTAACATTTAGTTAATAACTAAAATAAAAAATGGAAATAACTAAAATTTAGTTAATGACTAAAATAAAATAAAAGAACTAAAATTTATTCAATCACTAAAATAAAAATAGAAATTACTAAAATGTTGTCAATAACTAAAATAAAAAATAGAAATTACTAAAATTTTGTTAACTAAAATTTAAAATAGAAATAACTAAAATGTTAAATATAAATAACTAAAATTTAAAATAGAAATAACTAAAATGTTAAATATAAATAACTAAAATTTAGTTATTAACTAAAATAAAAAATAGAAATAACTAAAATTTAGTTAATAACTAAAATAAAAAATAGAAATAACTAAAATTTAGTCAATAACTCAAATAAAAAATAGAAATAACTAAAATTTAGTTAATAACTCAAATAAAAAATAGAAATAACTAAAATTTAGTTAATAACTCAAATAAAAAATAGAAATAACTAAAATTTAGTCAATAACTCAAATAAAAAATAGAAATAACTAAAATTTAGTCAATAACTCAAATAAAAAATAGAAATAATTAAAATTTAGTCAATAACTCAAATAAAAAATAGAAATAACTAAAATTTAGTTAATAACTCAAATAAAAAATAGAAATAACTAAAATTTAGTCAATAACTCAAATAAAAAATAGAAATAACTAAAATTTAGTCAATAACTCAAATAAAAAATAGAAATAATTAAAATTTAGTCAATAACTGAAATAAAAAATAGAAATAACTAAAATTTAGTCAATAACTAAAATAAAAAATAGAAATAACTAAAATTTAGTCAATAACTAAAATAAAAAATAGAAATAACTAAAATTTAGTCAATAACTGAAATAAAAAATAGAAATAACTAAAATTTAGTCAATAACTAAAATAAAAAATAGAAATAACTAAAATTTAGTCAATAACTAAAATAAAAAATAGAAATAATTAAAATTTAGTCAATAACTAAAATAAAAAATAGAAATAACTAAAATTTAGTCAATAACTAAAATAAAAAATATAAATAACTAAAATTTAGTCAATAACTCAAATAAAAAATATAAATAACTAAAATTTAGTCAATAACTCAAATAAAAAATAGAAATAATTAAAATTTAGTCAATAACTCAAATAAAAAATAGAAATAACTAAAATTTAGTTAATAACTCAAATAAAAAATAGAAATAACTAAAATTTAGTCAATAACTCAAATAAAAAATATAAATAACTAAAATTTAGTCAATAACTCAAATAAAAAATAGAAATAATTAAAATTTAGTCAATAACTCAAATAAAAAATGGAAATAACTAAAATTTAGTTAATAACTAAAATAAAAAATAGAAATAACTAAAATTTAGTCAATAACTGAAATAAAAAATAGAAATAACTAAAATTTAGTCAATAACTAAAATAAAAAATAGAAATAATTAAAATTTAGTCAATAACTGAAATAAAAAATAGAAATAACTAAAATTTAGTCAATAACTCAAATAAAAAATAGAAATAACTAAAATTTAGTCAATAACTCAAATAAAAAATAGAAATAACTAAAATTTAGTTAATAACTCAAATAAAAAATAGAAATAACTAAAATTTAGTCAATAACTAAAATAAAAAATAGAAATAACTAAAATTTAGTCAATAACTGAAATAAAAAATAGAAATAACTAAAATTTAGTCAATAACTAAAATAAAAAATAGAAATAATTAAAATTTAGTCAATAACTAAAATAAAAAATAGAAATAACTAAAATTTAGTCAATAACTGAAATAAAAAATAGAAATAACTAAAATTTAGTCAATAACTAAAATAAAAAATAGAAATAACTAAAATTTAGTCAATAACTAAAATAAAAAATTGAAATAATTAAAATTTAGTCAATAACTAAAATAAAAAATAGAAATAACTAAAATTTAGTCAATAACTAAAATAAAAAATAGAAATAACTAAAATTTAGTCAATAACTAAAATAAAAAATAGAAATAACTAAAATTTAGTCAATAACTAAAATAAAAAATAGAAATAATTAAAATTTAGTCAATAACTAAAATAAAAAATAGAAATAATTAAAATTTAGTCAATAACTAAAATAAAAAATAGAAATAACTAAAATTTAGTCAATAACTGAAATAAAAAATAGAAATAATTAAAATTTAGTCAATAACTAAAATAAAAAATAGAAATAACTAAAATTTAGTCAATAACTGAAATAAAAAATAGAAATAACTAAAATTTAGTCAATAACTAAAATAAAAAATAGAAATAACTAAAATTTAGTCAATAACTAAAATAAAAAATAGAAATAATTAAAATTTAGTCAATAACTAAAATAAAAAATAGAAATAACTAAAATTTAGTCAATAACTAAAATAAAAAATAGAAATAATTAAAATTTAGTCAATAACTAAAATAAAAAATAGAAATAACTAAAATTTAGTCAATAACTGAAATAAAAAATAGAAATAACTAAAATTTAGTCAATAACTAAAATAAAAAATAGAAATAATTAAAATTTAGTCAATAACTAAAATAAAAAATAGAAATAATTAAAATTTAGTCAATAACTAAAATAAAAAATAGAAATAATTAAAATTTAGTCAATAACTAAAATAAAAAATAGAAATAATTAAAATTTAGTCAATAACTCAAATAAAAAATAGAAATAACTAAAATTTAGTCAATAACTGAAATAAAAAATAGAAATAACTAAAATTTAGTCAATAACTGAAATAAAAAATAGAAATAACTAAAATTTAGTTAATAACTAAAATAAAATAAAAGAACTAAAATTTAGTTAATAACTAAAATAAAATAAAAGAACTAAAATTTATTCAATCACTAAAATAAAAATAGAAATAACTAAAATGTTAAATATAAATAACTAAAATTTAGTTAATAACTAAAATAAAAATAGAAATAACTAAAATTCAGTCAATAACTAAAATATGAAATTTAAATAACTAAAATGTAGTTAATAACTGAAATAAAAAATAGAAATAACTAAAATTTTGTTAATAACTAAAATAAAAAATCTAAATAACTAAAATTTAGCTAATAACTGAAATAAAAAATAGAAATAACTAACATTTAGTTAATAACTAAAAGAAAAAAGTTTAAGTAACTCAAATTTAGCTAATAACTTAAATACAAAATAGAAATAACTACAATTTAGATAATAACTAAAATAAAAATTGAAATAGCAAAAATTTAGTTAATAACTAAAATAAAAATATAAATAACTAAAATTTAGTTAATAACTGAAATAAAAAAATAGAAATAACTAAAATTTAGCTAATAACTAAAATAAAAAATAGAAATAACTAAAATTTAGTCAATAACTGAAATAAAAAATAGATATAACAAAAATTTAGTTAATAACTAAAATAAAAAATAAAAATAACTAAAATTTAGTTAATGACTAAAATAAAATAAAAGAACTAAAATTTATTCAATAACTAAAATAAAAAATAGAAATTACTAAAATTTTGTTAACTAAAATTTAAAATAGAAATAACTAAAATGTTAAATATAAATAACTAAAATTTAGTTAATAACTAAGATAAAAAATAGAAATAACTAAAATGTAGTCAATAACTAAAATAAAAAATAGAAATAACTAAAATTTAGTTATTAACTAAAATTAAAAATATAAATAATTAAAATTGTGTTAATAACTAAAATAAAAAATAGAAATAACAAAAATTTAGTTAATAACTAAAATAAAAAATAGAAATAACAAAAATTTAGTCAATAACTGAAATAAAAAATTGAAATAACAAAAATTTAGTTAATAACTGAAATAAAAAATAGAAATAACAAAAATTTAGTCAATAACTGAAATAAAAAATTGAAATAACAAAAATTTAGTTAATAACTGAAATAAAAAATAGAAATAACAAAAATTTAGTTAATAACTAAAATAAAAATAGAAATAACATTTTTTTTGTTAATAACTCAAATTAAAAATAGAAATGACTAAAATTTAGCTCATAACTAAAAAAAAACAACCTAAAATTTCGTTAAAAACTAAAATGTGGCTATTTCATTTCATACTTTCATCCCTAATTTTTCCACCTACGCGACTTTACCGAAAGAACCAACGAGCATGGGACCCTTGCAGTCACGAAAACTTCAAATCTAGACAGAGCGAGTCACATGAAAGCGTGTCGTAAATATAAAAAAAACAATCACAACGACCAATGCCGTGCTCGGATTTCGGGAGCTTTGAAATCCACACCGTGAAGCCCTCTCCTCCACTTGTGAACCCCACGTGGTCACACGGCGGCAGGGTATCGAACCTGGGTGGCAGGAGGTCACGGGTTCAGTGTCCAGCCACGTGGCCGTTATGAGCCCAACCGAACAGAGACAAAGGTCCCCCGTGTAGCCTAAAGGGAACTGTCGGGGCAAGTGCACCTATGAAGGCTACTGTGGCACACGAGGGGGTGGGTGGCCAGCACCACGCCCGGCCGCCTTTGTCTCCCCAGTGCTAGCGATGTTTACTACACACCGCTACACCAGGTACTCAGTTGAGGCTGAGTCGACCTAGGGGAGGCACAGGACCGGTTCGGATAATCGTCACTGGTGGTGTTGGTGGCAGTGAGCGGGAATCGAACTGAGGCAGAGACAGGCAAAGACACACACAGACACACACACAGACACACACAGACACGCACACACAGAGAGACACACACACAGACATACAGACACACACACACAGACACACACAGACACACACACAGACACACTGACACACACACAGACACACAGACACGCACACACAGAGAGACACACACACAGACATACACACAGATACACACACACACAGACACACAGACACGCACACACAGAGAGAGACACACACAGACATACACACAGATACACACACAGACAGACACACACACAGACAGACATACACACAGACACGCACACACACACGCACAGACAGACACACATACATACAGACATACACACAGACAGACACACACAGACATACACAGACATAAACACAGACACGCGCACACATGCAGACACACACACGTACAGACAGACACACATACATACAGACATACACACAGACAGACACACACAGACACAGACATAAACACAGACACGCACACACATACAGACACACACATACAGACAGATGCACAGGCAGATAGACCGACACATAGATATACACACAAACACGCACACAGACACACACAGACATACACGCACAATCATACAGACACACATACAGACATACACACAGACACACACAGACAGACACACATACAGACATACACACAGGCACACACAGACAGACACACACACGCAGACAGACAGACACACACACGCAGACAGACACACACAGAGAGGTACACAGGCAGATAGACCGACACACAGACACAGACAGATACACACACAGACAGAAACACAGACACGCACACACAGACAGACACACACAGACAGACACACATACACACAGGCACACACAGACAGACACACACACACACAGATACACAGGCAGATAGACCAACACACACACACAGACACACACAGACAGACACACACACAGACAGACAGAAACACAGACACGCACACACAGACACGCACACACAGACACGCACACACAGACACGCACAGACAGGCAGACACGCACACACAGACAGACACCGAGGGCCTGAACCCACGACCTCACCACCACCAACAACAACAACACAACCACGGATTCACTTTAATTCTGACATGGCCATTATGAGCCCGTGAGCACCACGTGATCGGGACCGCCGCCTCTGATTGGCTGGGCGGAGGTGAGGGGGTGAGGTCGTGAAAGTGAATTATGGATGTTTGAATGGACTTCCTCTCTCGACCCCCCCCCCTCTCTCCAACACGCTCGCACTCTCTCAGCTTAACTATCCCTCTCTCTCTCCTCTCTCTCGCTCGCTCTGCCTCCACTCACTATCTTGTCTCTCCCCGCAGACTCATCACACAGAGACCCACAGACTCATCACAAAGAGACCCACAGACTCATCACATAGAGAGCCACAGACTCATCACACAGAGACCCACAGACTCATCACATAGAGACCCACAGACTCATCACACAGAGATCCATAGACTCATCACACAGAGACCCACAGACTCATCACACAGAGACCCACAGACTCATCACACAGAGACCCACAGACTCATCACATAGACTCACAGAGACCCACAGACTCATCAGACAGAGACCCACAGACTCATCACACAGAGACCCACAGACTCATCAGACAGGGACCCACAGACTCATCACACAGAGACCCACAGACTCATCACACAGAGACCCACAGACTCATCACATAGAGACCCATAGACTCACAGAGACCCATAGTCTCATCACATAGAGACCCATAGACTCACAGAGACCCACAGACTCATCACGCAGAGACCCACAGACTCATCACACAGAGACCCATAGACTCACAGAGACCCACAGACTCATCACACAGAGACCCACAGACTCATCACACAGAGACCCATAGACTCACAGAGACCCACAGACTCATCACGCAGAGACCCACAGACTCATCACACAGAGACCCACAGACTCACCACACAGAGACCCACAGACTCATCACACAGAGACCCACCGACTCATCACGCAGAGACCCACAGACTCATCACATAGAGACCCATAGACTCACAGAGACCCACAGACTCATCACACAGAGACCCACAGACTCATCACATAGAGACCCACAGACTCATCACATAGAGACCCACAGACTCACAGAGACCCACAGACTCATCACAGAAAGACCCACAGACTCATCACGCAGAGACCCACAGACTCATCACATAGAGACCCATAGACTCACAGAGACCCACAGACTCACCACACAGAGACCCACAGACTCCCCACACAGAGACCCACAGACTCACCACACAGACCAATAGACTCATCACACAGAGACCCATAGACTCACACCGACCCATAGACTCACACATTAATCCATAGACTCATCACACAGAGACCCATAGACCCATCACACAGTGACCCATAGACACACACACAGACCGATAGACTAACCACACAGGGAGCCATAGACACACACAGAGACCCATAGGCTTACACAGAGACCCATAGACTCATACAGAGACCCATAGACACACACAGAGACCCATAGGCTCACGCAGAGACCCACAGACGAACACGGAGACCTATAGACACACACAGAGACCCACAGACTCGCACAGAGACTCACAGACTCACGCAGAGACCCACAGACTCGCACAGAGACCCACAGACTCGCACAGAGACCCACAGACTCGCACAGAGACTCACAGACTCGCACAGAGACCCACAGACTCGCACAGAGACCCACAGACTCACGCAGAGACCCACAGACTCGCACAGAGACCCACAGACTCGCACAGAGACTCACAGACTCACGCAGAGACCCACAGACTCGCACAGAGACCCACAGACTCGCACAGAGACCCACAGACTCGCACAGAGACCCACAGACTCGCACAGAGACCCACAGACTCACGCAGAGACCCACAGACTCGCACAGAGACTCACAGACTCGCACAGAGACCCACAGACTCACGCAGAGACCCACAGACTCGCACAGAGACTCACAGACTCACGCAGAGACCCACAGACTCGCACAGAGACCCACAGACTCACGCAGAGACCCACAGACTCGCACAGAGACCCACAGACTCACGCAGAGACCCACAGACTCGCACAGAGACTCACAGATACCCGTAGACGCCGTTGCATCATCATCATCACCACGTGGTACTAATTTGAGGCCGAGCCGGCCTAGGGGAGGGTCAGACACGTGTGTAGGTGACGTGATCATTTGAGGCCAACTCAACCCAGAGGAGCGCCAGGCACATTTGTCGATAGCGTCATCTGTTGAGTCATCATCACGTGGTACTCGTTTGAGGCGAAGTCGACCTAGGGGAGAACCACACACCAACGGGATTGATCGAATCATCAATCACGTGGTATTCGTTTGAGGCTGAGTTGACCTAGGCGAGGGCCAGACACGATCGTGGAATTTATCGAATCATCATCATCGTCGTCGTCGTCATCATCATCGTCATCATCATCATCACCACGTGGTATTCGTTTGAGGCCGAGTCGACCTGGGGGAGGGCCGCACACCAACGGAATTCATTGAATCGTCGTCATCGTCACGTGGTACTCGTTTGAGGCCGAGTCGACCTGGGGGAGGGCCGCACCATCGTCACTGTGGTGGGGGGGGGGCTGTGTGCGTGTGGGAATGCGGCTCGTTTTATGGGCGCGTGCTGACGCGTGTTTACGTGTGTTTACGTGTGCTTTATGTGCACGCGGGGTGTGCTTTTATGACTTCGTGTGCGTGGGAGGGAGTTGGTGGGTGGGTGTGGGTGTGTGTGTGTGCGCGAGGGTGTGTGGGTGAAAGTGTGAGTGAGTGAGTGTGGGTGGGTGTGTGTGTGTGTGTGTGCGGGGTTGTGTGGGCGAGAGTGTCCGGCAAAAAACAATCCCCTATCTCCTCGTGCCGGACGGGCAACTCTGTCGTGGACAGTGCTGTGTGGGGGGGGGGAGGGCCAATTCCGATTGGCCCTCTCCCCTCATGGCGTCTGTGACCACCACAGCGGCTAAATGGGGGCTCTGGACGGGTGCGAGGGGCTGGTAACCCGTCCACCTTTAATACATTACCACTAAACCACTTAAAAATATCTAACTAATAAACTTGTGCCGGATGCCCCGGGGGGACATGCGTCTATGACGTCTCCTGGCCAAACCCCATTTGGCGGAGCCAGGAGATTGAATATTTACCCTCTTTACCCAGAAACAACAAAAAGCCACTACGGATGGCCACATGGAATGTTCGAACGCTCACTGCGGAGGAGAGGCTGCCACTCCTCTGTCGGGAGCTGGACCGGTACCGCCTGGATCTCTGTGGCATTCAGGACGGCCAGTGGACCGGCTCTGGCTCCTGCCACCATGAGGGGTGGACAGTCCTTTGCTCGGGGCAGGAGACTGCCAAACAACAGGGAGTGGCTCTTCTTCTGAACAAATGAATGAAGGGGGCGTGGGAGCGTGGCGGTGAGGTGTGGGAAGCTGTAAGCCCCAGGATACTTTGGGCTCGCCTTGCCATCAACCGGAGGCGAGGAGTGGTGGTCGTGATTACTTATATTCCCACCGAAGACGAACATCCATGGAGGGATGCGGGCACCGCCGATGAGTCAGATCCCTTCTTTGACCTCCTGTCACAGGTACTGGCTAAAGTGGCCCCTCGGGATAGAGTCATCTTGTTGGGTGACTTCAATGCCCAAGTTGGTCATGATGCTGGCACCTGGTCTGGAGTGATTGGAAGGCATGGGCCAGATCAGCTCAATAACAATGGTAGGAGGCTGCTAGATTTTTGTGCAGCCCATGGGCTTGTAATTACCAACACGCTCTTCCGGCATCGGCGCATCCACACAACATCATGGATGCATGTCGGGTCCAAGCAAGAACATCTGCTGGACTACATAGTGACGGACCAGCGGATGCGAGCCCATGTCCTTGACACCAGGATCTACCGTGGAGCTGATCTGCCCTCTGACCATTGACTTGTCATCTGTAAGATGCGCCTGCCATTATTCCACTCCGGTGGTGGGTGCACACCCAGGACCCCATTCCAACCTAAAGTGGCCTGGTCTCAGCTAGCTGATGAAAGTTGCAAGCGAGAATTTCATCATCGCTTGCGGCTGGTGTTGGCATCGTCCCCCATTCCTCCTGATGGGTAAATGGGCGAGGTTTAGGACTGTGACCCATGCAGCTGCAATGACTGCTTTGGGTACGCGGTCCAGACCTCCCCAGAGACCCTGGCTGACGGAGGAGGTGTTCAGGATAGTTGAGAAAAAACGACAGGCCCACTCTCATCGCCTACAGCATCCCACGTCAGAGAATGAGGAGGCTTACCGCAGCCTTCGCTCGGGGGTTCGGAGAGCCTTGAGGCGCTGCAGGGATGGGTGGTGGTTGCGGGTTGCTGAGGAGATGGAGTCTGCCTCAATGGTACGTGATCACAAATCCCTATTTAACTCCATCAAAAAAGGTACCTGCAGCGCCACACCTATTACCATCATTAGGGGAAAAAACGGTGATCCAATCTCCGACCCCCAGGAACAGGTTTGCAGATTTGCTGAGCATTTCTGTGAAGTCCTGAGGGAGGGGAAATCTCTCGACATGGAAAACATCGCGGGACAAAGTGGGGATGACCCTGCTGAGGCTGCGGTGCCTCAAATATTGGAGGAAGAAGTCACCCCCTGTGAGTGGCTGACTGAGGTGCCATCTGTTGAGGAAGTACTCAAGGCGATCCAGAGTCTGAAACCAGGAAAGGCACCGAGCAGAGATGATCTCCCAAGCGAAATGCTGAGGGAGGGTGGCGTTTGTGCACAGACTGCCCTACATGACATCATAACAACAGTATGGACCACTGGACGGGTTCCGCAGAATTGGAAGGATGCCCTGGTGGTCCCCCTCTTTAAGAAGGGGGATCGCACAGACTGTAACAACTACAGGGGCATCTCACTCCTCAGTGTGCTGGGAAAGGTCCTGGCAAGGATGATTCAACATCGCCTTGCCAGGCACGCTGAGGAGAGGCTTGCGGAGCCCCAATGCGGTTTCAGAAAAGAAAGATCTGGGCAAAGTCCCATCTGTGAACTTCTCCGGCAGGCAAGGCTGCGTTGGCTGGGTCATGTAGCCCGCATGCCCAGTCACCGCATGCCTAGACAGCTTTTGTTCGGCCGGATCGAGGGGGCGAAACGGGCGCGGCACGGGCTAGAGAAGAGATGGAGTGATGTGGTACAGGAGGACGTGGAGCTGAGTGGACTTGCCGATGACTGGTACCAGAGGTGTCAAGATCGGCCTCTGTGGAGGAGGCTCGTGAAGGACGCTACTGGGCAGTTGGAGGCAGTCGCCCTCCAACAACAACGGAGGGCGGAGGAGCGACGCTCACAACAACGAGCGGCGCGCCGGGTGGCTAAAGCGCAGCAAGTTGGCACAGTAGGGGGCACAGGTGGTGCATCAGCCAGTCATCTCGGTCATCTCGGTCAGTCGACCCGTGGCATCTGGGTCTGCCTCGTGACCTCCTGCCAGCGGGCGTTCGACACTTCACGTGGTAGCCTCAAGGTGCACATGGCCTGGCACAAGCGTCGTGGTGACGTCACCGCCACTTAGTGGCGAATGGCGGTTGTTGTTGTGGGTGAGAGTGTGAGTGAGTGTGAGTGAGTGTGAGTGTGTGCGGTGGTGCAGTGGTTCGTGCGACGCTGCGCTACCAACCCAGTGACCCGAGTTCGATTCCCGCTCACGGTCATCACCAACGACGATTTTCTGAAACGGTCCTGGGCCTCCCCTAGGTCGACTCAGCCTCAAACGAGTACCCGGTGTAGCGGTGTGTGGTAAACATCGCCACTGGGGGGAGACAAAGGCGGTCGGGCGTGGTGCTGGCCACCCCCCCCCCCCTCGTGTGCCGTGCCGGCCTTCATAGGTGCTACTCGCTAACAGCACTTGCCCCTGCAGTCTGTTACAGGCTACACGGGGGATCTTTGTCTTTGGGTGAGATTGTGTGGGTCGGATTGTAGAGGCAAGTGCTGTTAGCGAGTAGCGCCTGTGAAGGCCGGCACGGCACACGAGGGTGGCCAGCACCACCCCCGTCCGCCTTTGTCTTCCTACAGTTTGTCAAGGCTATACGGGGGACCTTTGTCTTTGCGTGTGCTGGGGAGCGGTGGCGCAGCGGTTAGCGCGCTGCGCTGCGAACCCTGGTGACCCGAGTTCGATTCCCGGTCACGGCTGGCACCGATAGCACTGGTCAACACACTTTTTCTGGCACGAGGTATTCCAACGGTGTTAAGGTTAATTTTGGGGTGCTGATTCCAAATCTGGCATCAGTTTTTGTCTATCACATCAGGTTTTTGAGATATCAAATGTTGCATTTTCAATAAAAACTGCGGAAGAAAAATATTAAATAAATGTGGATATCTACATAAAATTATATTATAAACACACTATCCTAAAAATGCAGCACCGAATTATAACACGAAAGCAGTCACCGACTCACAACAACTTGCAATCATAAGTGACAGAGTTAATTTCGGGTAAAATCAATGAAAATGGGGTATGCCGATAGCATAAACATGAGATGTGATAGAGCAAATCTGAGATCAGATTTGGAATCGGCACCCTGAAATTAGTCTAGAACAGCTGCAAAAGTCCAGGCCAGAAAAAACTGGTTTTTTTTAAAAATCCTTTATATTAAGTTCACTTGCTTGCTTGCTTAGGACCGTGCAAATCTTTCGCTCGTTTTTTAACCCACTTCCCGTGATCCAATCGAGCTGACATTTTCCACACAGACTCGTTGTGCGTGACAATTAATGTTCGCTAAAATTTTTTTTCAAAATTTTACACTTTTTAGGACAAAAATATTATATTTACTTACCAATTGCTTAATGGTGCAATGCAATCATCTGACCCATAGGTGGCAGCCATCTCAAGCCAGAGGACGAGAGGACTCTAGCCGCCACGCATATAAAGGATTTAGAGTGAAAAACTTTGTTTTTACGGGTTATACTTATTTTGAGCAGTGTTATTTGAACCGGTCATGGACCTCAAACGAGTAGCTGGTGCCGTGTAGTGTAGTGAACATCGCCACTTGGGGAGACAAAGGCGGCCGGGCGTGGTGCTGGCCACCCACCCCCTCGTGTGCCTTTGTAGGTGCTCGCCAACCGCGATTGCCACTTCTAGATTTGAAGCTTTCGTGACTGCAAAGATTCATACTCGTAGTTCTTTCGGTAAAGTCACCATGTAGGTAAAAACAAATGAGATAAAAATTAATAAAAATAAAATGATAAAAATCACGACGTTTCGGAGGCAACACGAGTCTCCGTCATCAGGTGGGACCGTCACAGCCAGATTTGCTGTATTAAGTGAGGCAGGGATTCCAAGACGCAAGTTCTTCTCTTGAGGAAGGCCAGCGTCTCGAAAAGCTGCGACTTAATGTCTCGTTGTCTGTTAAACATTCTAACAGATAGTTGGAATTAATTCTAGATTTGAAGCTTTCGTGACTGCAAGGATTCATACTCGTAGTTCTTTCGGTGAAGTCACGTAGGTAAAACATGAAATTAAAATTTGCCACGTCCAATTCCTGAGACTGAACAGGAAACCTCCGACTGTGTCCCTAGACACGCGGAGACGAGACGGGATATCCCCCGAATGTCCTTGCAAGTGGCCTTGATTGTCCACGCGAGTACGGGGAGTGGTGGTGCACTGCTTAGGGCTGTGCCAGGCTCCGCAAACATCGTGGGGATGACCCTGCTGAGGCTTGCGGTGCCTCAAATCTTGGAGGAAGAAGTCACCCCCTGTGAGTGGCTGGCTGAGGTGCCATCTGTTGAGGAAGTACTGAAGGCGATCCAGAGACTGAGATCAGGAAAGGCACCGGGCAGAGATGATCTCCCAAGCGAAATGCTGAGGGAGGGTGGCGTTTGTGCACAGACTGCCCTACATGACATCATAACAACAGTCTGGACCACTGAACGGGTTCCGCAGGATTGGAAGGGTGCCCTGGTGGTCCCCCTCTTTAAGAAGGGAGACCGCACAGACTGTGACAACTACAGGGGCATCTCACTCCTCAGTGTGCTGGGAAAGGTCCTGGCAAGGATGATTCAACATCGCCTTGCCAGGCATGCTGAGGAGAGGCTTGCGGAGCCCCAATGCGGTTTCAGGAAAGGGCGGTCCTGCACAGATGCCATATTCTGTCCGTCTGCTACAGCAGAGGTGTAGGGAATTCCAACAAGACCTACATCTCTGCTTTATTGACCTGGTCTGGACTATGATACCATCAATAGGCCTGGGCTCTGGGTTGTTCTTTGTGCTTTCGGAGTCCCTGACCCTCTGCTCACGATCATTAAGGACCTTTATGATGATAATTGTTTTTTTACCCTTTTATCTGGCAACAAAACTGACACCTTTTTTTTTTACAAGGAGTCATGTTTGCATTGACCACAATACCTGCAGTCGGAATGCAAAAAAACATAACTCTGATCATTAATGATATGCATTGTCCTTGAAGTTGATTGGTCCACACCCGAGACAGCTTTCCTTAGAGCCCAGTCTCACATGGTGTTGGACCAGATGACGCCAAAAGGCGCACAACTCAAAGACAACGCACCATCAGAGTTTGAGAGCTCGGGGTAAAGCACTTACACCATTGGAACCTCATTTGCCAGTAGCAAAATATGATTTTAAAAAATTACCCTTTTATCTGGATTTGCCGATGACTGGTACCAGCGGTGTCAAGATCGGCCTCTGTGGAGGAGGCTCGCGAAGGACGCTACTGGGCAGCTGGAGGCAGTCGCCCTCCAACAACAACGGAGGGGGGAGGAGCGACGCTCACAACAACGAGCGGAGCGCCGGGTGGCTAAAACGCATCAAGTTGGCACAGTAGGGGGGGTACATCTGGTCTGTGTGCATCTACCGGTCATCTCAGTCGGTCAACCCGTGGCACCTGCTGGGTCTGTCCCGTGACCCCCTCCTGCCAGCAGGGAGCCTTCCACACGTCACGTGGTAGCCTCAAAGTGCACCTAGCCTGGCACAGGCACCGTGGTGACGTCACCGTCACTTAGTGGCGAATGGCGTGGGTAGTGGAGTGCGTGTGTCAGTGTCCGTGCGTGCGTGTCTGTGTGTCTGTGTGTGTCTGTGTGTGTGTCTGCGTGTGTCTGTGTGCGTGTGTCTGTGTGTGTCTGTGTGTGTCTGTGTGCGTGTGTCTGTGTGCATGTTTCTGTATGTATCTGTGTGTGTGTGTCTGCGTGTGTCTGTGTGCGTGTGTCTGTGTGTGTCTGTGTGTGTCTGTGTGCGTGTGTCTGTGTGCATGTTTCTGTATGTGTCTGTGTGTGTGTCTGTGTGTGTGTGTCTGCGTGTGTCTGTGTGCGTGTGTCTGTGTGTGTCTGTGTGTGTCTGTGTGCGTGTGTCTGTGTGCATGTTTCTGTATGTGTCTGTGTGCGTGTGTCTGTGTGTGTCTGTGTGCGTGTGTCTGTGTGTCTGTGTGCATGTTTCTGTATGTGTCTGTGTGTGTCTGTGTGTGTCTGTGTGCATGTTTCTGTATGTGTCTGTGTGTGTGTGTCTGTGTGTGTCTGTGTGCGTGTCTGTGTGTGTCTGCGTGTGTGTGTGTGTCTGTGTGTTGTGCGTGGTGTAAGTGAGTCTGTGCGTGTGTGTCTGTGCGTGCGTGTGTCCGTGCGTGTGTCTGTGCGTGTGTGTCTGTGCGTGTGTGTATGTGCATGTGTGTGTTTGTGAGCGTGTGTGTCTGTGTGTGTGTGTGTCTGTGCGTGCGTGTGTGTCCCCGTGCGTGTGTGTGTGTCTGTGTGTCCCCGTGTGTGTCTGTGCGTGTGTGTCTGTGCGTGTGTGTCTGTGCATGTGTGTGTGTGTGTTTGTGAGCGTGTGTGTCTGTGAGCGTGTGTGTCTGTGCGTGCGTGTGTGTCCCCGTGCGTGTGTGTGTGTCTGTGTGTTCCCGTGTGTGTCTGTGCGTGTGTGTCTGTGCATGTGTGTGTTTGTGAGCGTGTGTGTCTGTGTGTGTGTGTGTGTCTGTGCGTGCGTGCGTGTGTGTCCCCGTGCGTGTGTGTGTGTCTGTGTGTCCCCGTGTGTGTCTGTGCGTGTGTGTCTGTGCGTGTGTGTCTGTGCATGTGTGTGTTTGTGAGCGTGTGTGTCTGTGAGCGTGTGTGTCTGTGCGTGCGTGTGTGTGCCCGTGCGTGTGTGTGTGTCTGTGTGTCCCCGTGTGTGTCTGTGCGTGCGTGTGTCCGTGCGTGTGTCTGTGCGTGTGTGTCTGTGCATGTGTGTGTTTGTGAGCGTGTGTGTCTGTGAGCGTGTGTGTCTGTGCGTGCGTGCGTGTGTGTGCGCGTGTGTGTGTGTGTGTCTGTGCCTGTGTGTGTGTGTGTGTCCCCGTGTGTGTCTGTGTGTGTGTGTGTGTCCCCGTGTGTGTCCCCGTGCGTGTGTGTGGAGTGGGAGGCTCGGCTAGCTCGTAAAGCTCTCGCTATAAGTGGCGATGAGACGCAGGCAGCGGGCACGGCCGACGCCTCCCTGCCTGGGGCCACTTCCATCGCTACATCACCAACATCACCACCATCACCATCACCACCATCACCACCATTATTACCATTATCACGGTCATCGTCACTGCCATCCGCAACATCACCATCACCACCATCACCACCATCACCACCGTTATCACGGTCATCGTCACTGCCATCCGCAACATCACCACCATCACCACCACCACCATCACCACCATCACCACCACCATCACCACCATCACCACCATTATCACGGTCATCATCACTGCCATACGCAACATCACCACCATCATTGTCACCAACATCACCATCATCAACACCATTATCATCACCGCCACCATCATCATCACCACCATTATCATCATCATCACCACCATTATCATCATCACCATTATCATCATCACCAACATCACCATCATCATCATCACCAACATTACCATTATCATCATCACCACCATTATCATCATCATCACCACCATCATAATCAACACCACCATCATCATCACCACCGTCACCACCATCATCAACATCATCATAATCACCACCATCATCATCACCACCGTCACCACCACCACCACCACCATCATCAACATCAGCTGCATTAAATACTTCAGCCTAGTCGATGGGAGGGATACATTTGGGTCAGACACTAAGTTGGAATATTCATCAGCATCAGTGACACCATCATCATCATCACTACCATCATCAGCAGCAGCATCAGTGGCATCATCATCATCACCATCACCACCATCATCATCACAGTGAATATCACCATCATCAGCTGTAACAGTAGCAGCAGTATCACAGTGGCATCATTACCACCATCACCACCATCAGCACCATCATCATCATCACAGTGAACATCCCCATCATCAGCTGTAGCAGTAGCATCAGTGGCATCATCATCACCATCACCACCACCACCACCACCTTCATCACCACCACCACTTTCACCACCACCACCTTCACCACCACCACCACCACCTTCATCACCACCACCACCACCTTCACCACCACCACCATCACCACCACCACCTTCATCACCACCACCACCACCTTCACCACCACCATCACCACCACCACCTTCATCACCACCACCACCACCACCACCACCTTCACCACCACCACCATCACCACCACCACCTTCATCACCACCACCACTTTCACCACCACCACCATCACCACCACCACCTTCATCACCACCACCACCACCTTCACCACCACCACCTTCATCACCACCACCACCACCACCACCTTCACCACCACCACTTTCACCACCACCACCAACTTCACCACCACCACCTTTACCACCACCACCACCACCACCACCACCACCACCACCACCACCTTCACCACCACCACCACCACTTTCACCACCACCTTCACCACCACCACCACCACTTTCACCACCACCTTCACCACCACCACCACCACCACTTTCACCACCACCTTCACCACCACCACCTTTACCACCACCACCACCTTCACCACCACCACCACCACTTTCACTACCACCTTCACCACCACCACCACCACCACCACTTTCACCACCACCACCTTCACCACCACCACCACCTTCACCACCACCACCACCTTCACCACCACCACCTTTACCACCACCACCACCTTCACCACCACCACCACCACCACCACTTTCACTACCACCTTCACCACCACCACCACCACCACCACCACTTTCACCACCACCACCTTCACCACCACCACCACCACCTTCACCACCACCACCACCACCACCTTTACCACCACCACCTTCACCACCACCTTCACCACCACCACCTTCATCACCGGCCATGTCTCTGT
>NC_136340.1:4513419-4528419 GCF_964198595.1 Lampetra fluviatilis | reverse complement strand
CGTTTGTTCGTTCGGATCGAGGGGGCTAAACGGGCGCGGCACGGGCTAGAGAAGAGATGGAGTGATGTGGTACGGGAGGACGTGGAGCTGAGTGGACTTGCCGATGACTGGTACCAGCGGTGTCAAGATCGGCCTCTGTGGAGGAGGCTCGTGAAGGACGCTACTGGGCAGTTGGAGGCAGTCACCCTCCAACAACAACGGAGGGCGGAGGAGCGACGCTCACAACAACGAGCGGAGCGCCGGGTGGCTAAAGCGCAGCAAGTTGGCACAGTAGGGGGCACAGGTGGTGCATCAGCCAGTCATCTCGGTCATCTCGGTCAGTCGACCCGTGGCACCTGGGTCTGCCCCGTGACCTCCTGCCAGCGGGCGTTCGACACTTCACGTGGCCTCAGGGTGCACATGGCCTGGCACAAGCGTCGTGGTGACGTCACCGCCACTTAGTGGCGAATGGCGGTTGTTGTTGTGTCTGTGTGTGTCTGTTTGTCTCTGTGTGCATGTTTCTGTATGTGTCTGTGTGTCTGCGTGTGTGTGTGTGCGTGTGTCTGTGTGTGTCTGTCTGTTTGTCTGTGTGTGTGCGCGTGTGTCTGTGTGTGCTTGTTTCTGTGTGCGTGCGTGTCTGTGTGTGTCTGTGTGTGTGTCTGTTTGTGTCTCTGTGTGTCTGTGTGTGTGTCTTCGTGTATGTGTCTGTGTTTCTGTGTGTGTCTGTGTATGTGTGTGTCTGTGTGTAGTATGTGTGTGTCTGTGTGTAGTATGTGTGTGTCTGAGTGTGTGTGTCTGTGTGTGTCTGTCAGTGTGTGTGTGTGTCTGTGTGTGTCTGTCTGTCTCTCTATGCCTGTGTGTGTATCTGTGTGTGTCTGTGTGTGTCTGTGTATCTGTGTGTGTCTCTGTGTGTGTATCTGTGTGTGTGTCTGTGTGTTTGTCTGTGTGTGTCTGTCTGTGTGTGTGTGTCTGTGTGTGTCTCTGTGTCTATGTGTCTGTGTGTGTTTGTCTGTGTGTGTCTGTGTGTGTGTGTCTGTGTGTGTCAGTGTGTGTGTCTGTGTGTGTGTGTCTGTGTGTGTCTGTGTGTGTCTCTGTGTGTGTCTGTCTGTCTGTCTGTGTGTGTGTGTGTCTGTGTGTGTCTGTGTATCTGTGTGTCTGTCTGTGTCTGTGTCTCTGTGTGTATGTGTGTGTCTCTGTGTGTCTGTGTGTATGTCTGTCTGTCTGTGTCTGTGTGTGTCTGTGTGTGTTTCTGTGTTTGTGTGTCTGTGTTTGTGTCTGTCTGTCTGTGGGGACAACACTACACACAACATCAACTCAACAAACTACGCACAACAACAACACTACACACAACAACACACAACACCACACACACAACAACACTACACAACAACAACAATACACACAACAACACTAGACACAACAGCAACAACACTGCACGCAACAACAACACAACACAACAACACTACACACAACAACAACACTACACAACAACACTACACACAACAACAACACAACAACACTACACACAACAACACTACACAACAACAACACTACACACAACAACACTACACAACAACACTACACGCAACAACAACACTACACAACAACAACACTACACACAACAACAACAACACTACACAACAACACTACACACAACAACAACAACACTACACAACAACAACAACACTACACAACAACACTACACACAACAACAACACTACACAACAACACTGCACACAACAACAACACTACACAACAACACTACACACAACAACACTACACAACAACACTGCACACAACAACAACACTACACAACAACACTACACGCAACAACAACACTACACACAACAACACTACACAACAACACTACACACAACAACACTACACACACAACAACAACACTACACAACAACACTACACACAACAACACTACACAACAACACTACACACAACAACAACACTACACAACAACACTACACACACAACAACAACACTACACACAACAACACTACACACAACAACACTACACAACAACACTACACACAACAACACTACACACAACAACACTACACACACAACAACAACACTACACAACAACACTACACACAACAACACTACACACACAACAACACTACACAACAACACTACACACACAACAACAACACTACACACACAACAACAACACTACACACACAACAACAACACTACACACAACAACAACACTACACAACAACACTACACACACAACAACAACACTACACACAACAACACTACACACAACAACACTACACAACAACACTACACACAACAACACTACACACACAACAACAACACTACACAACATCACTACACACACAACAACAACACTACACACACAACAACAACACTACACACAACAACAACACAACAACAACAATCAGCAGTCCTAAAGAACTGGCAAAGACAAAGGTCCCCCGTGTAGCCTCTAACAGGCTGTGGGGGCAAGTGCTGTAGGTAGCGAGCAGCACCTATAGACACACAGACAAAGGCCCCCCGTGTAGCCTCTATCAGGCTGTGGGGGCAAGTGCTGTGAGTAGCGAGCAGCACCTATAGACACACAGACAAAGGTTCCCCGTGTAGCTTCTAACAGACTGTGGGGGCAAGTGCTGTTAGTAGCAGCTATAGACACACAGACAAAGATCCCCCGTGTAGCCTCTAGCAGGCTGCAGGGCCAAGTGCTGTGAGAAGCAAGTAGCAGCAGCACCTGTGAAGGCTACCGGCACTGTGGCACACACAGAGGGGGTTGTGGGTGGCCAGCATCACGCCCGCCCGGCCGTCTTTGTCTCCCCGGCGAGGGTGTTGGGGCAGCCTGTGGAAAAAGAACTTCATAGCGTGTCGGGTTTCTCCAGTCTGAACATAGATTCTGGTTCTGAGTGAGTCGCTTACAATTAGCACGGTACAAAAGAAGTTCAACACACACACAGCACGGTTGGCAACGTACGGTACAAAAGAAATCCATCACACACACACACACAGCACGGATGACAACGTACGGTGCAAAAGAAATCCATCACACACACACACACAGCACGGATGACAACGTACGGTACAAAAGAAATCCATCACACACACACAGCACGGATGACAACGTACGGTGCAAAAGAAGTCAAACACACACACACACACAGCACGGTTGGCTAGGTATGGTGCAAAAGAAGTTCAACACACACACTCAACACGGGTGGCTACGTACGGTACAAAAGAAGTCCAACACACACACACACAGCACGGATGGCTCCATCTCTA
Organism: Lampetra fluviatilis; assembly: GCF_964198595.1. Lineage (NCBI taxonomy): Eukaryota > Metazoa > Chordata > Hyperoartia > Petromyzontiformes > Petromyzontidae > Lampetra > Lampetra fluviatilis. Next base: position 4,525,155 of record NC_136340.1, on the reverse strand, counting down.
CCCCACGTATCCCTCCGCTGCATCTCCCCCCCCACCACCCCCCACCACCACCCCCCCCCCACCACCCCCCCCCCACCACCCCCCCCCACCACCCCCCCCCCCACCACCCCCCCCCCACCACCCCCCCACAGACGGCTCTCCTCGCGCGTTGCCAAGGCCACTGCGAGTCGGCGTCCGGAGCCGAGCCGAGGGTCTCCTTCGAGGCGGCGTCGCCCTCCGGGGGCTCCGGCGGCAGCGGTAGCGGCGGAAGCAGCGGGGGCTCGTCCGGGAGACCCAACTTTGTGCTGTCGGGCCGCAGCTGCCGCGCCCGTCACTCGCAGCTGAAGGCCGTGCGGTTGCGGTGTGAGCGCGGCGTGCGCGTCACCGCCACCTTCCACTACATCCTCGCCTGCGCCTGCGAGCCATGCCGATGAGGCCGGGTCGACGGGTCGGGTTGGGGGGGCGTTTGTTGGGGGGGTGGGTGAGGGAGGGTGGGGAGTAGCGGAGGGGGGGGCGGCTGTCGGGAGGTGCTGCCTCGGTTTTGTGGAGCTTCCCGTAGAGAGGGGCAGACTTGCTAGACAGAGAAGGGGCAGACTTACGGGAGAGAGCGACAGACTTGCTAGACAGAGAAGGGGCAGACTTGCTAGATAGAGAAGGACAGACTTACGGGAGAGAGGGGACAGACTTTCGGCAGCCAATAATGAGCCATTAGGATATCCATTTTGAATGTGTAATGAGCTGACAGGAAGTTGGGTTTGAATGTGTAATGAGTTGACAGGGAGTTGGGTTTGAATGTGTAATGAGTTGACAGGGAGTTGGGTTTGAATGTGTAATGAGTTGACAGGAAGTTGGGTTTGAATGTGTAATGAGTTGACAGGAAGTCGGGTTTGAATGTGTAATGAGCTGACAGGGAGTTGGGTTTGAATGTGTAATGAGCTGACAGGGAGTTGGGTTTGAATGTGTAATGAGCTGACAGGAAGTCGGGTTTGAATGTGTAATGAGCTGAAAGGGAGTTGGGTTTGAATGTGTAATGAGCTGAAAGGGAGTTGGGTTTGAATGTGTAATGAGCTGACAGGAAGTCGGGTTTGAATGTGTAATGAGTTGACAGGGAGTTGGGTTTGAATGTGTAATGAGTTGACAGGGAGTTGGGTTTGAATGTGTAATGAGCTGACAGGAAGTTGGGTTTGAATGTGTAATGAGTTGACAGGGAGTTGGGTTTGAATGTGTAATGAGCTGAAAGGGAGTTGGGTTTGAATGTGTAATGAGCTGACAGGGAGTTGGGTTTGAATGTGTAATGAGTTGACAGGGAGTTGGGTTTGAATGTGTAATGAGTTGACAGGAAGTTGGGTTTGAATGTGTAATGAGTTGACAGGAAGTCGGGTTTGAATGTGTAATGAGCTGACAGGGAGTTGGGTTTGAATGTGTAATGAGCTGACAGGGAGTTGGGTTTGAATGTGTAATGAGTTGACAGGGAGTTGGGTTTGAATGTGTAATGAGCTGACAGGAAGTCGGGTTTGAATGTGTAATGAGCTGAAAGGGAGTTGGGTTTGAATGTGTAATGAGCTGACAGGGAGTTGGGTTTGAATGTGTAATGAGCTGACAGGGAGTTGGGTTTGAATGTGTAATGAGCTGACAGGGAGTTGGGTTTGAATGTGTAATGAGCTGACAGGGAGTTGGGTTTGAATGTGTAATGAGCTGAAAGGGAGTTGGGTTTGAATGTGTAATGAGCTGACAGGGAGTTGGGTTTGAATGTGTAATGAGCTGACAGGGAGTTGGGTTTGAATGTGTAATGAGCTGACAGGGAGTTGGGTTTGAATGTGTAATGAGCTGACAGGAAGTCGGGTTTGAATGTGTAATGAGCTGAAAGGGAGTCGGGTTTGAATGTGTAATGAGTTGACAGGGAGTTGGGTTTGAATGTGTAATGAGCTGACAGGAAGTCGGGTTTGAATGTGTAATGAGCTGAAAGGGAGTTGGGTTTGAATGTGTAATGAGCTGACAGGGAGTTGGGTTTGAATGTGTAATGAGCTGACAGGGAGTTGGGTTTGAATGTGTAATGAGCTGACAGGGAGTTGGGTTTGAATGTGTAATGAGCTGACAGGGAGTTGGGTTTGAATGTGTAATGAGCTGACAGGGAGTTGGGTTTGAATGTGTAATGAGCTGACAGGAAGTTGGGTTTGAATGTGTAATGAGCTGACAGGAAGTTGGGTTTGAATGTGTAATGAGCTGACAGGAAGTTGGGTTTGAATGTGTAATGAGCTGACAGGAAGTTGGGTTTGAATGTGTAATGAGCTGACAGGAAGTTGGGTTTGAATGTGTAATGAGCTGACAGGGAGTTGGGTTTGAATGTGTAATGAGCTGACAGGAAGTCGGGTTTGAATGTGTAATGAGCTGACAGGAAGTTGGGTTTGAATGTGTAATGAGTTGACAGGAAGTCGAGTTTGAATGTGTAATGAGCTGACAGGAAGTCGAGTTTGAATGTGTAATGAGCTGACAGGGAGTTGGGTTTGAATGTGTAATGAGTTGACAGGAAGTCGAGTTTGAATGTGTAATGAGCTGACAGGGAGTTGGGTTTGAATGTGTAATGAGTTGACAGGAAGTCGGGTTTGAATGTGTAATGAGCTGACAGGGAGTTGGGTTTAAATGTGTAATGAGTTGACAGGAAGTTGGGTTTGAATGTGTAATGAGCTGACAGGGAGTTGGGTTTGAATGTGTAATGAGCTGACAGGGAGTTGGGTTTGAATGTGTAATGAGCTGACAGGAAGTTGGGTTTGAATGTGTAATGAGCTGACAGGGAGTTGGGTTTGAATGTGTAATGAGCTGACAGGAAGTCGGGTTTGAATGTGTAATGAGCTGAAAGGGAGTTGGGTTTGAATGTGTAATGAGCTGAAAGGGAGTTGGGTTTGAATGTGTAATGAGCTGACAGGAAGTCGGGTTTGAATGTGTAATGAGCTGACAGGGAGTTGGGTTTGAATGTGTAATGAGCTGACAGGAAGTCGGGTTTGAATGTGTAATGAGCTGAAAGGGAGTCGGGTTTGAATGTGTAATGAGCTGACAGGAAGTCGGGTTTGAATGTGTAATGAGCTGACAGGAAGTCGGGTTTGAATGTGTAATGAGCTGAAAGGGAGTTGGGTTTGAATGTGTAATGAGCTGACAGGGAGTTGGGTTTGAATGTGTAATGAGCTGACAGGGAGTTGGGTTTGAATGTGTAATGAGCTGACAGGGAGTTGGGTTTGAATGTGTAATGAGCTGACAGGGAGTTGGGTTTGAATGTGTAATGAGCTGAAAGGGAGTTGGGTTTGAATGTGTAATGAGCTGACAGGGAGTTGGGTTTGAATGTGTAATGAGCTGACAGGGAGTTGGGTTTGAATGTGTAATGAGCTGACAGGGAGTTGGGTTTGAATGTGTAATGAGCTGACAGGAAGTCGGGTTTGAATGTGTAATGAGCTGAAAGGGAGTCGGGTTTGAATGTGTAATGAGTTGACAGGGAGTTGGGTTTGAATGTGTAATGAGCTGACAGGAAGTCGGGTTTGAATGTGTAATGAGCTGAAAGGGAGTTGGGTTTGAATGTGTAATGAGCTGACAGGGAGTTGGGTTTGAATGTGTAATGAGCTGACAGGGAGTTGGGTTTGAATGTGTAATGAGCTGACAGGGAGTTGGGTTTGAATGTGTAATGAGCTGACAGGGAGTTGGGTTTGAATGTGTAATGAGCTGACAGGGAGTTGGGTTTGAATGTGTAATGAGCTGACAGGAAGTTGGGTTTGAATGTGTAATGAGCTGACAGGAAGTTGGGTTTGAATGTGTAATGAGCTGACAGGAAGTTGGGTTTGAATGTGTAATGAGCTGACAGGAAGTTGGGTTTGAATGTGTAATGAGCTGACAGGAAGTTGGGTTTGAATGTGTAATGAGCTGACAGGGAGTTGGGTTTGAATGTGTAATGAGCTGACAGGAAGTCGGGTTTGAATGTGTAATGAGCTGACAGGAAGTTGGGTTTGAATGTGTAATGAGTTGACAGGAAGTCGAGTTTGAATGTGTAATGAGCTGACAGGGAGTTGGGTTTGAATGTGTAATGAGTTGACAGGAAGTCGGGTTTGAATGTGTAATGAGCTGACAGGGAGTTGGGTTTAAATGTGTAATGAGTTGACAGGAAGTTGGGTTTGAATGTGTAATGAGCTGACAGGGAGTTGGGTTTGAATGTGTAATGAGCTGACAGGGAGTTGGGTTTGAATGTGTAATGAGCTGACAGGAAGTTGGGTTTGAATGTGTAATGAGTTGACAGGGAGTTGGGTTTGAATGTGTAATGAGCTGACAGGAAGTCGGGTTTGAATGTGTAATGAGCTGACAGGAAGTTGGGTTTGAATGTGTAATGAGCTGACAGGAAGTCGGGTTTGAATGTGTAATGAGCTGACAGGGAGTTGGGTTTGAATGTGTAATGAGCTGACAGGGAGTTGGGTTTGAATGTGTAATGAGCTGACAGGGAGTCTATTTCTTCACGTAAAGTAACATTTATTACATATATTTTTTTAACCTCCCTGTTATATTGTTATCTGTGATCGTCGGCCACAATGAACTGTGTATCACATTTCAACCGGAGTGACCTTTGACCCTTCATCTTTTTTTACCAACGCAAAAAAAAATCACGATGTGCAAAAACGTAAAACGTGTACACGCGTGCGTGTGTGTGTTGAACTTCTTTCGCGCCGTACGTAGCCAACCGTGCTGTGTGTCGAACTTCTTTCACGCCATACGTAGCCAACCGCGCGCGAATCGGAGGGGGGGGGGATAATAAACTAAACACAACAACAACAAGCGGTTCTAAAGAAGTTAGCTTGTCAATCTACATGATGATGAGTCTGTGGGTCTCTGTGTGATGAGTCTGTGGGTCTCTGTGTGATGAGTCTGTGGGTCTCTGTGTGATGAGTCTGTGGGTGTCTAGGTGAGTGATGAGTCTATGGGTGTCTAGGTGAGTGAGTCTGTGGGTATCTGTGTGATGAGTCTGTGGGTGTCTAGGTGAGTGAGTCTGTGGGTCCCTGTGTGATGAGTCTGTGGGTGTCTAGGTGAGTGAGTCTGTGGGTCTCTGTGTGATGAGTCTGTGGGTGTCTAGGTGAGTGAGTCTGTGGGTCCCTGTGTGATGAGTCTGTGGGTGTCTAGGTGAGTGAGTCTGTGGGTCTCTGTGTGATGAGTCTATGGGTGTCTAGGTGAGTGAGTCTGTGGGTCTCTGTGTGATGAGTCTATGGGTGTCTAGGTGAGTGAGTCTGTGGGTCTCTGTGTGATGAGTCTATGGGTGTCTAGGGGAGTGAGTCTGTGGGTCTCTGTGTGATGAGTCTATGGGTCTCTGTGTGGTGAGTCTGTGGGTCTCTGTGTGATGAGTCTATGGGTCTCTGTGTGACGAGTCTGTGGGTCTCTGTGTGGTGAGTCTATGGGTCTCTGTGTGGTGAGTCTGTGGGTATCTGTGTGATGAGTCTATGGGTCTCTGTGTGGTGAGTCTATGGGTCTCTGTGTGGTGAGTCTATGGGTCTCTGTGTGGTGAGTCTATGGGTCTCTGTGTGGTGAGTCTGTGGGTCTCTGTGTGGTGAGTCTATGGGTCTCTGTGTGGTGAGTCTATGGGTCTCTGTGTGGTGAGTCTATGGGTTTCTGTGTGGTGAGTCTGTGGGTCTCTGTGTGGTGAGTCTGTGGGTCTCTGTGTGGCGAGTCTGTGGGTCTCTGTGTGGTGAGTCTGTGGGTCTCTGTGTGGCGAGTCTGTGGGTCTCTGTGTGGCGAGTCTGTGGGTCTCTGTGTGGTGAGTCTGTGGGTCTCTGTGTGGCGAGTCTGTGGGTCTCTGTGTGATGAGTCTGTGGGTCTCTGTGTGGTGAGTCTGTGGGTCTCTGTGTGGTGAGTCTATGGGTCTCTGTGTGGTGAGTCTGTGGGTCTCTGTGTGGTGAGTCTGTGGGTCTCTGTGTGGTGAGTCTGTGGGTCTCTGTGTGGTGAGTCTATGGGTCTCTGTGTGGTGAGTCTGTGGGTCTCTGTGTGGCGAGTCTGTGGGTCTCTGTGTGGTGAGTCTGTGGGTCTCTGTGTGGTGAGTCTGTGGGTCTCTGTGTGGTGAGTCTATGGGTCTCTGTGTGGCGAGTCTGTGGGTCTCTGTGTGGTGAGTCTATGGGTATCTGTGTGATGAGTCTATGGGTCTCTGTGTGGTGAGTCTGTGGGTCTCTGTGTGATGAGTCTATGGGTCTCTGTGTGGTGAGTCTGTGGGTATCTGTGTGATGAGTCTATGGGTCTCTGTGTGGTGAGTCTGTGGGTATCTGTGTGATGAGTCTATGGGTCTCTGTGTGGTGAGTCTATGGGTCTCTGTGTGGTGAGTCTATGGGTATCTGTGTGATGAGTCTGTGGGTCTCTGTGTGGTGAGTCTGTGGGTATCTGTGTGATGAGTCTATGGGTCTCTGTGTGGTGAGTCTGTGGGTATCTGTGTGATGAGTCTGTGGGTCTCTGTGTGGTGAGTCTGTGGGTATCTGTGTGATGAGTCTATGGGTCTCTGTGTGGTGAGTCTGTGGGTATCTGTGTGATGAGTCTATGGGTCTCTGTGTGGTGAGTCTGTGGGTCTCTGTGTGGTGAGTCTATGGGTCTCTGTGTGGTGAGTCTGTGGGTATCTGTGTGATGAGTCTATGGGTCTCTGTGTGGTGAGTCTGTGGGTATCTGTGTGATGAGTCTATGGGTCTCTGTGTGGCGAGTCTGTGGGTCTCTGTGTGGTGAGTCTATGGGTCTCTGTGTGGTGAGTCTGTGGGTCTCTGTGTGATGAGTCTATGGGTCTCTGTGTGGCGAGTCTGTGGGTCTCTGTGTGGTGAGTCTATGGGTCTGTGTGGTGAGTCTGTGGGTCTCTGTGTGATGAGTCTATGGGTCTCTGTGTGGCGAGTCTGTGGGTCTCTGTGTGGTGAGTCGATGGGTCTCTGTGTGGTGAGTCTGTGGGTCTCTGTGTGATGAGTCTATGGGTCTCTGTGTGGCAAGTCTGTGGGTCTCTGTGTGGTGAGTCTATGGGTCTCTGTGTGGTGAGTCTGTGGGTATCTGTGTGATGAGTCTGTGGGTCTCTGTGTGATGAGTCTGTGGGTCTCTGTGTGGTGAGTCTGTGGGTTTCTGTGTGATGAGTCTATGGGTCTCTGTGTGGTGAGTCTGTGGGTCTCTGTGTGGTGAATCTGTGGGTCTCTGTGTGGTGAGTCTGTGGGTCTCTGTGTGATGAGTCTATGGGTCTCTGTGTGGTGAGTCTGTGGGTCTCTGTGTGATGAGTCTATGGGTCTCTGTGTGGCGAGTCTGTGGGTCTCTGTGTGATGAGTCTATGGGTCTCTGTGTGGTGAGTCTATGGGTCTCTGTGTGGTGAGTCTGAGGGTCTCTGTGTGGTGAGTCTGTGGGTCTCTGTGTGGTGAGTCTGAGTGTCTGTGTGATGAGTCTGTGGGTCTCTGTGTGATGAGTCTGTGGGTCTCTGTGTGGTGAGTCTGTGGGTCTCTGTGTGGTGAGTCTGAGTCTCTGTGTGATGAGTCTGAGTCTCTGTGTGATGAGTCTGTGGGTCTCTGTGTGGTGAGTCTGTGGGTCTCTGTGTGGTGAGTCTGTGTGGGTCTCTGTGTGGTGAGTCTGTGGGTCTCTGTGTGATGAGTCTGTGGGTCTCTGTGTGATGAGTCTCTGGGTCTCTATGTGATGAGTATGTGGGTCTCTGTGTGGTGAGTCTGTGGGTCTCTGTGTGGTGAGTCTGTGTGGGTCTCTGTGTGGTGAGTCTGTGGGTCTCTGTGTGGTGAGTCTGTGGGTCTCTGTGTGATGAGTCTGTGGGTCTCTGTGTGATGAGTCTCTGGGTCTCTATGTGATGAGTATGTGGGTCTCTGTGTGGTGAGTCTGTGGGTCTCTGTGTGATGAGTCTATGGGTCTCTGTGTGGTGAGTCTGTGGGTCTCTGTGTGATGAGTCTATGGGTCTCTGTGTGGTGAGTCTATGGGTCTCTGTGTGGTGAGTCTGAGGGTCTCTGTGTGGTGAGTCTGTGGGTCTCTGTGTGGTGAGTCTGTGGGTCTCTGTGTGGTGAGTCTGTGGGTCTCTGTGTGGTGAGTCTCTGGGTCTCTGTGTGGTGAGTCTGTGGGTCTGTGTGATGAGTCTGTGGGTCTCTGTGTGATGCGTCTGTGGGTGTCTGTGTGATGAGTCTGTGGGTCTCTGTGTGGTGAGTCTGTGGGTCTCTGTGTAATGAGTCTGTGGTTCTCTGTGTGGTGAGTCTGTGGGTCTCTGTGTGATGAGTCTGTGGGTCTCTGTGTGATGAGTCTGAAAGCCAACCACTACCACCGCCACCACCACCACCCACACCACCGCCACCACCATCTTCAGCACCACCAGCGCCACCACCTCCACCACCTCCACCACCCACACCACCACCAGCGCCACCACCACCACTGTCACCACCACCACCACCCTTGCCACCGCTACCACCGCCACCACCATCTTCACCACCACCACCAACCACACCACCGCCACCCACACCACCGCCACCTACCCCACCACCGCATACACCACCACCACCACCCACACCACCACCACCGCCACCACCACCACCACCCACACCACCACCGCCACCACCACCACCACCCACACAACGCGAAGAACCAGTGGCATCTACATCTGCACAACGCGAAGAACCAGTGGCATCTACATCTGTAGAACGTAAATATGACGTCACGTGATGCCGGTGATCCGTGACGTCATCCCCAAACATCTCTCTCTTCCCCTCTCCGCTGCTTCCTCTTTGCGTGACGTCATCGCTGAGGCACGTGACTTTCTCAAATCCACTTCCACGTGACCCCCCCCTCCTCCCACCAAGCGGCCCGGTTGGGGGGGGGGACAAGGAAGCTGATTGGTTGGTGAGGAAGGGGGGGGGGTAGAGGAGGGAGCTGATTGGTCGGCGGGGAAAGTGGGGGGGGGTAGAGGAGGGAGCTGATTGGTCGGCGAGGAAGGTGGGTGGGGGTAGTTGGGGGGATTAGAGCTGATTGGTTAGTGGGGACGATGCGGGGGCGGTGGGGTGTGGAGGAGGGAGTTGATTGGTTGGTGGGAAAGATAGGGGAGGGGTAATAAGGGGGAGTGTCTTTAAAACCGTAGAGCGCATAAACATCACTTGCCTCGCGCTGATTGGCCGGTATAACAGGGGGTGGGGCGTGGAGGCACGAATTTATAATTCCCAACGCGGATAAGCGCGCGTCTCCCCCTCTCGCCCACACTACGACGTCCTTCCGCGCATGCGCAGTGTGTGAAGCGGGGGAGGGGGGGGGGGTGCGTTGTGGCTTCCTGTCGGCCATGTTGGGTGGGGGTGGCGGTGTTTTGTAGCAGAGCGAGCGAGGCAGAGTGGTGCGTGCCGCAACTCACCTCCACCACCTCCACTCCGCGTCTCGGTTTACGTCGCGTGCACTCCACTCTGCGCCTCGGTTTACGTCGCGGCTACTCCACTTTGAGTCTCGGTTCACGCCGTGTCCACTTCACTCCGCGTCTCGGTTTACGTCGCGTCCACTCCACTCTGCGCCTCGGTTTACGTCGCGGCTACTCCACTTTGAGTCTCGGTTCACGCCGCGTCCACTTCACTCCGCGTCTCGGTTTACGTCGCGGCTACTCCACTCTGCGCCTCGGTTTACGTCGCGGCTACTCCACTTTGAGTCTCGGTTCACGCCGCGTCCACTTCACTCCGCGTCTCGGTTTACGTCGCGGCTACTCCACTTTGAGTCTCGGTTCACGCCGCGTCCACTCCACTCTGCGCCTCGGTTTACGTCGCGGCTACTCCACTTTGACTCTCGGTTTACGCCGCGTACACTCCACTCCGCGCCTCGGTTTACGACGCGTACACTCCACTTTGAGTCTCGATTCACGTCGCGGTCACTCCAATTTGCGTTTCGATTCACGCCGCGTCCACGTGACTTTGAGTCTCGATTCACGCCGCGTCCACTCGACTTTGAGTCTCGGTTTACGTCGCCTCCACTCGACTACGCGTCTCGGTTCACGTCGCCTCCACTCCACTTTGAGTCTCGATTCACGTCGCGTCCACGTGACATTGAGTCTCGATTCACGTCGCCTCCACTCCACTCTGCGTCTCGGTTCACGTCGCCTCCACTCCACTTTGAGTCTCGATTCACGTCGCGTCCACGTGACATTGAGTCTCGATTCACGTCGCCTCCACTCCACTCTGCGTCTCGGTTTACGTCGCCTCCACTCCACTTTGAGTCTCGATTCACGTCGCGTCCACGTGACATTGAGTCTCGATTCACGTCGCCTCCACTCCACTCTGCGTCTCGGTTTACGTCGCCTCCACTCCACTTTGAGTCTCGATTCACGTCGCGTCCACGTGACATTGAGTCTCGATTCACGTCGCCTCCACTCCACTCTGCGTCTCGGTTTACGTCGCCTCCACTCCACTTTGAGTCTCGATTCACGTCGCGTCCACGTGACATTGAGTCTCGATTCACGTCGCGTCCACTCCACTCTGCGTCTCGGTTTACGTCGCCTCCACTCGACTTTGAGTCTCGATTCACGTCGCGTCCACGTGACATTGAGTCTCGATTCACGTCGCCTCCACTCCACTCTGCGTCTCGGTTTACGCCGCCTCCACTCGACTTTGAGTCGTATTAGTTACTCCCTGGCCGCCGTTGATTGTATTGATTGGTTTATTTATTGATTGGATTATTTATTCTTTTATTTATTGGTTTATTGATTGGTTTATTGATTGGTTTATTGATTGATTGGATTTTTTATTCTTTTATTTATTGGTTTATTGATTGGTTTATTGATTGGTTTATTGATTGATTGGTTTATTTATTGGTTTATTTATTGATTGGTTTATTGATTGGTTTATTGATTGGTTTATTGATTCGTTTATTTATTGATTGGATTATTTATTATTTTATTGATTGGTTTATTGATTGGTTTATGAATTGATTGTTTTTTGTCATCGCTTTATTGATTTGCAAGGAGCCCAGCCATGCAGAGCGTCATCAACTCGGTCCGCGGGACGGCGCTCGGAGTTGCTGAATATCTCACCCCGGTGCTGAAGGTACTCGCCGTGAGTGTGTGAGGTACTCACCGTGAGGTACTCACCGTGAGGTACTCACCGTGAGCGTGAGGTACTCGCCGTGAGGTACTCACCGTGAGGTACTCACCGTGAGCGTGAGGTACTCGCCGTGAGGTACTCACCGTGAGGTACTCACCGTGAGGTACTCGCCGTGAGCGTGAGGTACTCGCCGTGAGGTACTCGCCGTGAGGTACTCACCGTGAGGTACTCACCGTGAGGTACTCGCCGTGAGCGTGAGGTACTCGCCGTGAGGTACTCACCGTGAGGTACTCGCCGTGAGCGTGAGGTACTCGCCGTGAGCGTGAGGTACTCACCGTGAGGTACTCGCCGTGAGCGTGAGGTACTCACCGTGAGGTACTCACCGTGAGCGTGAGGTACTCGCCGTGAGGTACTCGCCGTGAGGTACTCGCCGTGAGCGTGAGGTACTCACCGTGAGGTACTCACCGTGAGTGTGAGGTACTCACCGTGAGGTACTCGCCGTGAGCGTGAGGTACTCGCCGTGAGCGTGAGGTACTCACCGTGAGGTACTCACCGTGAGTGTGAGGTACTCACCATGAGGTACTCGCCGTGAGCGTGAGGTACTCGCCGTGAGCGTGAGGTACTCGCCGTGAGTGTGAGGTACTCACCGTGAGAGCGTGAGGTACTCACCGTGAGAGTGTGAGGTACTCACCGTGAGAGTGTGAGGTACTCACCGTGAGAGTGTGAGGTACTCGCC
>NC_136340.1:4493419-4508419 GCF_964198595.1 Lampetra fluviatilis | reverse complement strand
TGCTGTGTGTGTGCTGTGTGTGTACTGTGTGTGTGTACTGTGTGTGTACTGTGTGTGTACTGTGTGTGTGTACTGTGTGTGTACTGTGTGTGTGCTGTGTGTGTACTGTGTGTGTGTACTGTGTGTGTACTCTGTGTGTGCTGTGTGTGTGCTGTTTGTGTACTGTGTGTGTGCTGTGTGTGTACTGTGTGTGTTTACTGTGTGTGTGTACTGTGTGTGTACTCTGTGTGTACTGTGTGTGTACTGTGTGTGTGTACTGTGTGTGCTGTGTGTGTACTGTGTGTGTGCTGTGTGTGTACTGTGTGTGTGCTGTGTGTGTACTGTGTGTGTGTACTGTGTGTGTGTGCTGTGTGTGTACTGTGTGTGTGCTGTGTGTGTGCTGTGTGTGTACTGTGTGTGTACTGTGTGTGTGTACTGTGTGTGTACTGTGTGTGTACTGTGTGTGTGTACTGTGTGTGCTGTGTGTGCTGTGTGTGTGCAGTGTGTGTGCTGTGTGTGTACTGTGTGTGTGTGTACTGTGTGTGTGTACTGTGTGTGTACTGTGTGTGTGTACTGTGTGTGTATGTGTACTGTGTGTACTGTGTGTGTGTATGTGTACTGTGTGTGTGTACTGTGTGTGTACTGTGTGTGTACTGTGTGTACTGTGTGTACTGTGTGTGTACGTACTGTGTGTGTACTGTGTGTGTACTCTGTGTGTGTGTACTCTGTACTGTGTGTGTACTGTGTGTGTGTGTGTACTGTGTGTGTACTGTGTGATGTACCCCGCAGGGCGATGGGCGAGGAGGCGCGTGTCAAGGCGTACTTCCCCCGAGGGCAGCAGTTCCTCATCACCCGCAACGGTGACAGCGCCGGGGACGTCACCCTCGTTACACACAACCACACACCCACCACGTCACACACAGTCACACAACCACACACCCACACCACACGTCACACCACCACACCACACGTCACACACCCACACCACCACACACCCACACCACACGTCACACACCCACACCACCACACACCCACACCACCACACACCCACACCACCACACACCCACACCACACGTCACACACCCACACCACCACACACCCACACCACCACACACCCACACCACCACACACCCACACCACACGTCACACACCCACACCACCACACACCCACACCACCACACACCCACACCACCACACATCCACACCACCACACAACCACACCACACGTCACACAACCACACTGTCACACACAACCACATCCACACCACTCATCCACGCCACACACAACCACACTGTCACACATCCACACCACACCGTCACACACATCCACACCACACCGTCACACACCCACACCACACGTCACACCACCACCACACCACACCGTCACACACCCACACCGTCACACACCCACACCGTCACACATCCACGCCACACATCCACGTCGTGTGTGGTGCAGTGTGTGTGTGTGCTGCAGTGTGTGTGTGTGGTGAAGTGTGTGTGTGTGGTGCGTGTGTGTATGTGTGTATGTGTGTGTGTGTGCTGCAGTGTGTATGTGTGGTGCAGTGTGTGTGTGTGCTGCAGTGTGTATGTGTGGTGAAGTGTGTGTGTGTGGTACGTGTGTGTATGTGTGTGTGTGTGCTGCAGTGTGTATGTGTGGTGCAGTGTGTGTGTGTGCTGCAGTGTGTATGTGTGGTGCAATGTGTGGTGCTGTGTGTGTGTGTGGTGCTGTGTGTGTGTGTGGTGCGTGTGTGTATGTGTGTATGTGTGTGTGTATGTGTGTGCTGCAGTGTGTATGTGTGTGTGTGGTGCTGTGTGTGTGTGTGGTGCTGTGTGTGTGTGTGGTGAAGTGTGTGTGTGGTGCGTGTGTGTATGTGTGTGTGTGTGTGTAGTGCTGTGTGTGTGTGTGGTGAAGTGTGTGTGTGGTGCGTGTGTGTGTGTGTATGTGTGTATGTGTGTGTGTGTGGTGCAGTGTGTGGTGCAGTGTGTGTGTGGTCCTGTGTGTATGTGTGTGTGTGGTGCAGTGTGTGTGTGTGTGGTGCAGTGTGTGTGGTGCAGTGTGTGTGTGTGTGGTGCAGTGTGTGTGTGTGTGGTGCAGTGTGTGTGGTGCAGTGTGTGTGTGTGTGTGGTGCAGTGTGTATGTGTGTGGTGGGTGTGTGGTGTGTATTGCAGTGTGTATGTGTGTGTGTGGTGCTGTGTGTATGTGTAGTGAAGTGTGTATGTGTGTGGTGTGGTGAGTGAGTGTGTGTGTGTGTGTGGTGCAGTGTGTGTGTGTGTGTGGTGAAGTGTGTATGTGTGTGTGTGTGTGTGTATGGTGCAGTGTGTGTGTGGTGCAGTGTGTATGTGTGTGTATGGTGCAGTGTGTGTGTGGTGTGGTGAGTGAGTGTGTGTGTGTGTGTGTGGTGAAGTGTGTACGTGTGTGTATGTGTGTGTGTGGTGCAGTGTGTGTGTGTGGTGCAGTGTGTACGTGTGTGTATGGTGCAGTGTGTGTGTGGTGTGGTGAGTGTGTGTGTGTGGTGCAGTGTGTATGTGTGTGTGTGTGGTGTGATGAGTAAGTGTGTGTGTGTGTGTGGTGCTGTGTGTATGTGTGTGTATGTGTGTGTGTGGTGCAGTGTGTGTGTGGTGCAGTGTGTATGTGTGTGTTAAGGCTATACGGGGGATCTTTGATGTGTGTGTATGTGTGTATGTGTGTGTGTGGTGCAGTGTGTGTGTGGTGCAGTGTGTATGTGTGTGTATGGTGCAGTGTATATGTGGTGTGGTGAGTGTGTGTGTGTGTGGTGTGTATGTGTGTGTATGTATGGTGCAGTGTGTGTGTGTGTGTATGGTGCAGTGTGTATGTGTGTGTATGTGTGTGTGTGGTGCAGTGTGTGTGTGGTGCAGTGTGTATGTGTGGTGCAGTGTGTATGTGTGTGTATGTGTGTGTGTGGTGCAGTGTGTGTGTGTGTGGTGCAGTGTGTATGGTGCAGTGTGTGTGTGGTGTGGTGAGTGTGTGTGTGTGTGTGTGTGGTGAAGTGTGTATGTGTGTGTATGTGTGTGTATGGTGCAGTGTGTGTGTGGTGCAGTGTGTATGTGTGTGTATGGTGCAGTATGTGTGTGTGTGGTGCAGTGTGTGTGTGTGTGGTGCAGTGTGTATGTGTGTGTATGTGTGTGTGTGGTGCAGTGTGTGTGTGTGTGGTGCTGTGTGTATGTGTAGTGAAGTGTGTATGTGTGTGTATGTGTGTGTGTGGTGCAGTGTGTGTGTGGTGCAGTGTGTGTGTGGTATGGTGCAGTGTGTATGTGTGGTGCAGTGTGTATGTGTGTGTATGTGTGTGTGTGGTGCAGTGTGTGTGTGTGTGGTGCTGTGTGTATGTGTAGTGAAGTGTGTATGTGTGTGTATGTGTGTGTGTGGTGCAGTGTGTGTGTGTGTGGTGCAGTGTGTGTGTGGTGCAGTGTGTATGTGGTGTGGTGAGTGTGTGTGTGTGGGGCAGTGTGTATGTGTGTGTATGTGTGTGTGTGTGGTGCAGTGTGTGTGTGTGGTGCAGTGTGTGTGTGGTGAAGTGTGTACGTGTGTGTATGTGTGTGTGTGGTGCAGTGTGTGTGTGTGTGTGGTGCAGTGTGTATGTGTGTGTGTGTGGTGTGATGAGTAAGTGTGTGTGTGTGTGTGGTGCTGTGTGTGTATGTGTGTGTGTGGTGCAGTGTGTGTGTGTGTGGTGCAGTGTGTGTGTGGTGCAGTGTGTATGTGGTGTGGTGAGTGTGTGTGTGTGTGTGGTGCAGTGTGTATGTGTGTGTATGTATGGTGCAGTGTGTATGTGTGTGTATGGTGCAGTGTGTATGTGTGTGTATGTGTGTGTGTGGTGCAGTGTGTGTGTGGTGCAGTGTGTATGTGTGGTGCAGTGTGTATGTGTGTGTATGTGTGTGTGTGGTGCAGTGTGTGTGTGTGTGGTGCAGTGTGTGTGTGTGTGGTGCAGTGTGTGTGTGTGTGGTGCAGTGTGTGTGTGTGTGTGGTGCAGTGTGTATGTGTGTGGTGGGTGTGTGGTGTGTATTGCAGTGTGTATGTGTGTGTGTGTGGTGCTGTGTGTATGTGTAGTGAAGTGTGTATGTGTGTGTATGTGTGTGTGTGGTGCAGTGTGTGTGTGGTGCAGTGTGTATGTGGTGTGGTGAGTGTGTGTGTGCGGTGCAGTGTGTATGTGTGTGTATGTGTGTGTGTGGTGCAGTGTGTGTGTGGTGCAGTGTGTGTGTGTGTGGTGCAGTGTGTGTATGGTGCAGTGTGTATGTGTGTGTGGTGCAGTGTGTGTGTGGTGCAGTGTGTGTGTGTGTGGTGCAGTGTGTGTATGGTGCAGTGTGTATGTGTGTGTATGGTGCAGTGTGTGTGTGGTGCAGTGTGTGTGTGCGGTGCAGTGTGTATGTGGTGTGGTGAGTGTGTGTGTGTGGGGCAGTGTGTATGTGTGTGTGTGTGGTGCAGTGTGTGTGTGTGGTGCAGTGTATATGTGTGTGTATGGTGCAGTGTATATGTGGTGTGGTGAGTGTGTGTGTGTGGTGCAGTGTGTATGTGGTGTGGTGCAGTGTGTGTGTGTGTGGTGCAGTGTGTATGTGTGTGTGTGGTGCAGTGTGTATGTGCGGTGCAGTGTGTATGTGTGTGTATGTGTGTGTGTGTGTGGTGCAGTGTGTATGTGTGTGTATGTGTGTGTGTGTGTGGTGCAGTGTGTGTGTGTGCGGTGCAGTGTGTGTGTGTGTGGTGCAGTGTGTGTGTGTGCGGTGCAGTGTGTATGTGTGTGTGTTATTGGTTGTTGTGTTGTTGTTGTTGTTGTGGTTGTTGTTGTTGTTGTTGTTGTGCAGTCCCCTGCTACAAGCGCTGCAAGCAGATGGAGTACTGTGAGGATCAGGAGGCCATCATTGAGGAGGAGGATGGAGACGGAGGGTGGGTGGACACTCACCACCACCCAGGTCAGACTCACCACTACACTCACCACTACTCACCACTACTCACCACTACACTCACCACTACTCACCACTAGTACACTCACCACCACCCAGGTCAGACTCACCACTACACTCACCACTACTCACCACCACCCAGGTCAGACTCACCACTACACTCACCACTACTCACCACTACACTCACCACTACTCACCACTAGTACACTCACCACCACCCAGGTCAGACTCACCACTACACTCACCACTACTCACCACCACCCAGGTCAGACTCACCACTACACTCACCACTACTCACCACTACTCACCACTACACTCACCACTACTCACCACTAGTACACTCACCACCACCCAGGTCAGACTCACCACTACTCACCACTACTACACTCACCACTACTCACCACTAGTACACTCACCACTCACCACTACACTCACCACTACTCACCACTACACTCACCACTCACCACTACACTCACCACTACTCACCACTAGTACACTCACCACTACACTCACCACTACTCACCACTAGTACACTCACCACTACACTCACCACTACTCACCACTACACTCACCACTCACCACTACACTCACCACTACTCACCACTACACTCACCACTACTCACCACTAGTACACTCACCACTACACTCACCACTACTCACCACTACACTCACCACTCACCACTACACTCACCACTACTCACCACTACACTCACCACTACTCACCACTAGTACACTCACCACTACACTCACCACTACTCACCACTAGTACACTCACCACTACACTCACCACTACTCACCACTACACTCACCACTACTCACCACTACACTCACCACTCACCACTAGTACACTCACCACTCACCACTACACTCACCACTAGTACACTCACCACTACTCTCACCACTACTCTCACCACTACTCACCACTACACTCACCACTACTCACCACTAGTACACTCACCACTCACCACTACACTCACCACTAGTACACTCACCACTACTCTCACCACTACTCTCACCACTACTCACCACTAGTACACTCACCACTCAGCACTACTCACCACTAGTACACTCACCACTACACTCACTAGTACACTCACCACTAGTACACTCACCACTACACTCACCACTACTCACCACTAGTACACTCACCACTACACTCACCACTACACTCACCACTAGTACACTCACCACTACACTCACCACTACACTCACCACTACTCACCACTAGTACACTCACCACTCACCACTACTCACCACTAGTACACTCACCACTAGTACACTCACCACTACTCACCACTAGTACACTCACCACTACACTCACCACTACTCACCACTAGTACACTCACCACTACACTCACCACTACTCACCACTAGTACACTCACCACTCACCACTACACTCACCACTACTCACCACTACACTCACCACTACTCACCACTACACTCACCACTACTCACCACTACACTCACCACTACTACACCCACCACTACACTCACCACTACTCACCACTAGTACACTCACCACTCACCACTACACTCACCACTACACCCACCACTACACTCACCACTACTCACCACTACACTCACCACTACACCCACCACTACACTCACCACTACTCACCACTACACCCACCACTACACTCACCACTACACTCACCACTACTCACCACTACTCACCACTACACTCACCACTACTCACCACTACACTCACCACTACTCACCACTACACTCACCACTACACCCACCACTACTCACCACTACACTCACCACTACACTCACCACTACACTCACCACTACTCACCACTACTACACTCACCACTCAGCACTACACTCACCACTAGTACACTCACCACTACACTCACCACTACTCACCACTACTACACTCACCACTCAGCACTACACTCACCACTAGTACACTCACCACTACACTCACCACTACTCACCACTAGTACACTCACCACTACACTCACCACTACTCACCACTAGTACACTCACCACTACACTCACCACTACTCACCACTACACTCACCACTCACCACTACACTCACCACTACTCACCACTAGTACACTCACCACTACTCACCACTACTCACCACTAGTACACTCACCACTACACTCACCACTAGTACACTCACCACTACTCACCACTAGTACACTCACCACTACACTCACCACTACACTCACCACTACTCACCACTAGTACACTCACCACTCACCACTACACTCACCACTAGTACACTCACCACTACTCTCACCACTACTCTCACCACTACTCACCACTACACTCACCACTACTCACCACTAGTACACTCACCACTCACCACTACACTCACCACTAGTACACTCACCACTACTCTCACCACTACTCTCACCACTACTCACCACTAGTACACTCACCACTCAGCACTACTCACCACTAGTACACTCACCACTACACTCACTAGTACACTCACCACTAGTACACTCACCACTACTTTCACCACTACTCACCACTAGTACACTCACCACTCACCACTACTCACCACTAGTACACTCACCACTACACTCACCACTACTCACCACTAGTACACTCACCACTCACCACTACTCACCACTAGTACACTCACCACTACACTCACCACTACTCACCACTAGTACACTCACCACTCACCACTAGTACACTCACCACTAGTACACTCACCACTCAGCACTACACTCACCACTACTCACCACTAGTACACTCACCACTACACTCACCACTACTCACCACTACTACACTCACCACTACACCCACCACTACACTCATCACTACTACACTCACCACTACACTCACCACTACTCACCACTACTCACCACTACTACACTCATCACTACTACACTCACCACTACACCCACCACTACACTCACCACTAGACTCACCACTTACACTCACCACTACACTCACCACTACACTGGTGAATGAGCTGGTGAGCGAGCTGGTGATTGAGTGAGTGAGCTGGTGAGTGAGTGAGCTGGTGAGTGAGCTGGTGAGCTGGTGAGCTGGTGAGCGAGCGAGCTGGTGAGTGAGTGAGCGAGCTGGTGAGTGAGCTGGTGAGCTGGTGAGCGAGTGAGCTGGTGAGTGAGCGAGTGAGCTGGTGAGTGAGCTGGTGAGTGAGCTGGTGAGTGAGCTGGTGAGTGAGCTGGTGAGTGAGCTGGTGAGTGAGTGATTGAGCTGGTGAGCTGGTGAGTGAGTGAGCGAGCTGGTGAGCGAGCGAGCGAGCGAGCTGGTGAGCGAGCGAGCGAGTGAGCTGGTGAGTGAGCTGGTGAGTGAGTGAGCTGGTGAGTGAGCTGGTGAGTGAGTGAGTGAGCTGGTGAGCTGGTGAGTGAGTGAGCGAGCTGGTGAGCGAGCTGGTGAGTGAGCTGGTGAGTGAGCTGGTGAGTGAGTGAGCTGGTGAGTGAGCTGGTGAGTGAGTGATTGAGCTGGTGAGCTGGTGAGTGAGTGAGCGAGCTGGTGAGCGAGCTGGTGAGTGAGCTGGTGAGTGAGCTGGTGAGCGAGTGAGCTGGTGAGTGAGCTGGTGAGTGAGTGAGTGAGCTGGTGAGTGAGCTGGTGAGTGAGCTGGTGAGTGAGCTGGTGAGTGAGCTGGTGAGTGAGCTGGTGAGTGAGCTGGTGAGTGAGTGAGCTGGTGAGTGAGCTGGTGAGTGAGTGAGTGAGTGAGTGAGTGAGTGAGCTGGTGAGCTGGTGAGTGAGTGAGCGAGCTGGTGAGCGAGCGAGCGAGTGAGCTGGTGAGTGAGCTGGTGAGTGAGCTGGTGAGTGAGTGAGCTGGTGAGTGAGCTGGTGAGTGAGTGATTGAGCTGGTGAGTGAGTGAGCGAGCTGGTGAGCGAGCTGGTGAGTGAGCTGGTGAGTGAGCTGGTGAGCGAGTGAGCTGGTGAGTGAGCTGGTGAGTGAGTGAGTGAGCTGGTGAGTGAGCTGGTGAGTGAGCTGGTGAGTGAGCTGGTGAGTGAGCTGGTGAGTGAGTGATTGAGCTGGTGAGCTGGTGAGTGAGTGAGCGAGCTGGTGAGCGAGCGAGCGAGTGAGCTGGTGAGTGAGCTGGTGAGTGAGCTGGTGAGTGAGCTGGTGAGTGAGTGATTGAGCTGGTGAGCTGGTGAGTGAGTGAGCTGGTGAGTGAGCTGGTGAGTGAGCTGGTGAGTGAGCTGGTGAGTGAGCTGGTGAGTGAATGGGTGAGTAAGTGAGCTGGTGAGTGAGTGAGTGAGCTGGAGAGTGAGTGAGTGAGCTGGTGAGTGAATGGGTGAGTGAGTGAGCTGGTGAGCGAGTGAGTGAGCTGGTGAGTGAGCTGGTGAGTGAGTGAGCTGGTGAGCGAGTGAGTGAGTGAGCTGGTGAGTGAGTGAGCTGGTGAGTGAGCTGGTGAGTGAGCTGGTGAGTGAGCTGGTGAGTGAGCTGGTGAGTGAGCTGGTGAGTGAGCTGGTGAGTGAGCTGGTGAGTGAATGGGTGAGTAAGTGAGCTGGTGAGTGAGTGAGTGAGCTGGAGAGTGAGTGAGTGAGCTGGTGAGTGAATGGGTGAGTGAGCTGGTGAGCGAGTGAGTGAGCTGGTGAGTGAGCTGGTGAGTGAGTGAGCTGGTGAGTGAGTGAGCTGGTGAGTGAGCTGGTGAGTGAGCTGGTGAGTGAGCTGGTGAGTGAGCTGGTGAGTGAGCTGGTGAGTGAGTGATTGAGCTGGTGAGCTGGTGAGTGAGTGAGTGAGTGAGCTGGTGAGTGAGTGAGCTGGTGAGTGAGCTGGTGAGCTGGTGAGCTGGTGAGTGAGTGAGCTGGTGAGTGAGCGAGTGAGCTGGTGAGCGAGTGAGCGAGCGAGCTGGTGAGTGAGCTGGTGAGTGAGTGATTGAGCTGGTGAGCTGGTTAGTGAGTGAGCGAGCGAGCGAGTGAGCTGGTGAGTGAGCTGGTGAGTGAGTGATTGAGCTGGTGAGCTGGTGAGTGAGTGAGCGAGCGAGCGAGTGAGCTGGTGAGTGAGTGAGCTGGTGAGCGAGTGAGTGAGCTGGTGAGTGAGCTGGTGAGTGAGCTGGTGAGTGAGCTGGTGAGTGAGTGAGCTGGTGAGCGAGCGAGAGTGAGCGAGTGAGCTGATGAGCGAGTGAGCTGGTGAGCGAGTGAGCTGGTGAGTGAGTGAGCTGGTGAGCGAGCGAGCGAGTGAGTGAGTGAGTGAGCTGGTGAGTGAGCTGGTGAGTGAGCGAGCGAGCGAGTGAGTGAGCTGGTGAGTGAGTGAGCTGGTGAGCGAGCGAGCGAGTGAGTGAGCTGGTGTATCTCCCGCTAGACCCGGCGCTGGGCGGCGTGGTGGAGTCTGTGCGTGAGATCTCTGGTGAGTGAGCTGGTGAGTGAGCTGGTGAGCGAGCGAGTGAGCGAAGTGAGCGAGTGAGTGAGCTGGTGTATCTCCCGCTAGACCCGGCGCTGGGCGGCGTGGTGGAGTCTGTGCGTGAGATCTCTGGTGAGTGAGCTAGTGAGTGAGCTGGTGAGCGAGCGATGTGAGCGAGTGAGCGAGTGAGTGAGCTGGTGTATCTCCCGCTAGACCCGGCGCTGGGCGGCGTGGTGGAGTCTGTGCGTGAGATCTCTGGTGAGTGAGCTGGTGAGTGAGCTGGTGAGCGAGCGAGTGAGCGAGTGAGTGAGCTGGTGTATCTCCCGCTAGACCCGGCGCTGGGCGGCGTGGTGGAGTCTGTGCGTGAGATCTCTCTGGACGAGCGCTGTGGCCCCCACGGCGCTGCCCCCCACCACTCCGCCCACCTCGTCCACGACGCCAACGACGATGACGACGACGACGACGACGACGACGATGGTGAAGCAGCCGACATGGAGGGTGAGGCACCTTCTAACACCAAGCCAAAGGCGCCCCGGGTAGCCCTCTCGTGTTGCATGGGACCTCGGTGTACGACCGCTTTGGATCAAGTCGAATGTGGTTACACGTCGTGTTTTTTCGAGAAAGAAAAATGTCTTGGGATACGACGTCTTGCTTGGGATACGACGCCTCGCTTGGGATACGACGCCTTGCTTGGGATACGACGCCTCGCTTGAGATACGACGCCTTGCTTGGGATACGACGTCTTGCTTGGGATACGACGCCTCGCTTGGGATACGACGCCTTGCTTGGGATACGACGCCTCGCTTGAGATACGACGCCTTGCTTGGGATACGACGTCTTGCTTGGGATAAGACGCCTTGCTTGGGATACGACGTCTTGCTTGGGATAAGACGCCTTGCTTGGGATACGACGCCTTGCTTGGGATACGACGCCTTGCTTGGGATACGACGCCTTGCTTGGGATACGACGCCTTGCTTGGGATACGACGCCTTGCTTGGGATACGACGTCTTGCTTGGGATAAGACGCCTTGCTTGGGATACGACGCCTTGCTTGGGATACGACGTCTTGCTTGGGATAAGACGCCTTGCTTGGGATAAGACGCCTTCCTTGCTTGGGATACGACGCCTTGCTTGGGATACGACGTCTTGCTTGGGATAAGACGCCTTGCTTGGGATAAGACGCCTTGCTTGGGATACGACGCCTTGCTTGGGATACGACGCCTTGCTTGGGATACGACGTCTTGCTTGGGATACGACGTCTTGCTTGGGATAAGACGCCTTGCTTGGGATAAGACGCCTTGCTTGGGATACGACGCCTTGCTTGGGATACGACGCCTTGCTTGGGATACGACGCCTTGCTTGGGATACGACGCCTTGCTTGGGATACGACGTCTTGCTTGGGATACGACGTCTTGCTTGGGATAAGACGCCTTGCTTGGGATAAGACGCCTTGCTTGGGATACGACGTCTTGCTTGGGATACGACGCCTTGCTTGGGATACGACGCCTTGCTTGAGATACGACGCCTTGCTTGGGATACGACGTCTTGCTTGGGATAC
The DNA here is from genome assembly GCF_964198595.1 of Lampetra fluviatilis. Classification (NCBI taxonomy): domain Eukaryota; kingdom Metazoa; phylum Chordata; class Hyperoartia; order Petromyzontiformes; family Petromyzontidae; genus Lampetra; species Lampetra fluviatilis. The sequence goes on along the minus strand of NC_136340.1, from coordinate 4,496,679 downwards.
GACGTCTTGCTTGAGATACGACGCCTTGCTTGGGATACGACGCCTTGCTTGAGATACGACGCCTTGCTTGGGATACGACGTCTTGCTTGGGATACGACGCCTTGCTTGGGATACGACGCCTTGCTTGGGATACGACGTCTTGCTTGGGATACGACGTCTTGCTTGGGATACGACGCCTTGCTTGGGATACGACGCCTTGCTTGGGATACGACGCCTTGCTTGGGATACGACGTCTTGCTTGGGATACGACGTCTTGCTTGGGATACGACGCCTTGCTTGGGATACGACGTCTTGCTTGGGATACGACGCCTTGCTTGGGATACGACGCCTTGCTTGGGATACGACGTCTTGCTTGGGATACGACGCCTTGCTTGGGATACGACGTCTTGCTTGGGATACGACGCCTTGCTTGGGATACGACGCCTTGCTTGGGATACGACGTCTTGCTTGGGATACGACGCCTTGCTTGGGATACGACGCCTTGCTTGGGATACGACGCCTTGCTTGGGATACGACGCCTTGCTTGGGATACGACTTCTTGCTTGGGATACGACGCCTTGCTTGGGATACGACGCCTTGCTTGGGATACGACATCTTGCTTGGGATACGACGCCTTGCTTGGGATACGACGCCTTGCTTGGGATACGACGCCTTGCTTGGGATACGACGCCTTGCTTGGGATACGACGCCTTGCTTGGGATACGACATCTTGCTTGGGATACGACGCCTTGCTTGGGATACGACGCCTTGCTTGGGATACGACGTCTCGCTTGGGATACGACGCCTTGCTTGGGATACGACGCCTTGCTTGGGATACGACGCCTTGCTTGGGATACGACGTCTTGCTTGGGATACGACGCCTTGCTTGGGATACGACGCCTTGCTTGGGATACGACGTCTTGCTTGGGATACGACGTCTCGCTTGGGATATGATGCCGCCTTGTTTGCTAGAACCTGTGTGGGTCGGGATGAGTCACCGCGTACAGTACCCGCGTTCACGACTGAGACAAAGCGGGAGGGGGGGGGGGGCGTGGGGGAGAGGGGGGGTGGGGAGAGGGGGGGGGGGGTGAGGAGAGGGGGGGTGGGGAGAGGGGGCGTGGGGAGAGGGGGGGGGTGCGGAGAGGGGGGGGTGGGGAGAGGGGGGGGGCATGGGGGGCTGCCCCCATGGAGGGTGGAGCCGCATTAGTGTCTAAATTATTTTAGTCAACCCCATTAGTGTACAGTATGACACGTCAAATCGAATTTCTTCTCCTCTGGAACGGATTATTTCCTTTATGTCTCATGGGGAAAATGCGTTTGGTGTCTACGTCATTTTGGGTACAAGTCCCTACCACCTTCTGGAACGAATTGACGGACGTGTACGAGGTTCCACAGTATTTCCCACAGGCCTTTGGGGCAAGTGCCACTGTTTGCGAGTAGCAGCAGCGACGATTGGTGGTGTCACTCGCCAGGGGTGGGGGGTGCCAGCCCCCCACGGAGTTTGTGTGTCGCAGTGACCCCCTCCCTGGTCGTCGCCAACGATGGCAGCTCAGCCACGTGGTGGTGGTGGTGGTGGCGGTGGTGGTGGTGGTGGTGGTGGCGATGGTGGTGGTGGTGGCGGTGGTGGTGGCTTCATCATCGGCGTGACGCTCACACGCTCACTCGGTCACTCGCTCACACGCTCACCCGCTCACCCTCTCACCCGCTCACACACTCACCCGCTCAGCCGCTCACTCAGTCACCCGCTCACCCGCTCACCCTCTCACCCGCTCACCCGCTCACCCGTTCACACCGCTCACCCGTTCACCCGCTCACCCGTTCACCCGCTCACCCGTTCACCCGTTCACCCGTTCACCCGCTCACCCGCTCACTCGGTCACCCGCTCACTCGGTCACCCGCTCACTCGGTCACCCGCTCACTCGCTCACTCGCTCACTCGCTCACCTGCTCAGCCGCTCAGCCGCTCAGCCGCTCACCCGCTCACACACTCAGCCGCTCTCCCGCCCACCGGCTCACTCAGTTACCCGCTCACTGCTGCCCTCTCGTGGTTCATTGGGGGCGGTAGGGGGGGCAGCCATTAGATGGCAGCAGTGAGCAGGTGACGGAAGGCACAACCACGTGATGGTGATGGTCAGAGAGAGAGAGAGACGCAGACTCCACATATACAGCAGCAGCAGCAGGCGTCGTCCGGGTCGGGATGGAACCCACGACCTCCTGCACACCAGGCGAGGTAGTCAACATCTCCCAGCTACCACAGCACCTCGGTGTCAAGGTCCACACAGACAAAGGTCCCCCGTGTAGCCTCTAACAGGCTGTAGGGGCAAGTGCTGTTAGTGAGCAGCACCTGTGAAGGCTACCGGCACTGTGGCACACGAGGGGGTGGGGTGGCCAGCACCACGCCCGGCCGCCTTTGTCTCCCCAGTGCTAGCGATGTTCACTACACACCGCTACACCAGGTACTCATTTGAGGCTGAGTCGATCTAGATAATCGTCACTGGTGGTGTTGGTGGCCGTGAGCGGGAATTGAACTCGGGTCGCCGGGTTCGTAGCGCAGCGTAGCGCTAACTGCTGCACCACCGCTCGCCACAGACACACAGACACACACACAGACAGACACACACAGACAGACACACACAGACACACACACAGACACACACACAGACACACACACAGACACACACACAGACACACACACAGACACACACACACAGACACACACACAGACACACACACACAGACACACGGACACACACAGACACACACACACAGACACACACCTACAGACACACACAGACACACACAGACACACACACAGACACACAGACACACACACACACAGACACACACACACAGACACACACAGACACACACAGACACACACACACACAGACACACAGACACACACACAGACACACACACAGACACACACACAGACACACACACAGACACACACACAGACACACAGACACACACACAGACACACAGACACACACACAGACACACACACAGACACACACACAGACACACACACAGACACACAGACACACACACAGACACATAGACACACAGACACACACACAGACACACACACAGACACACACACAGACACACACACAGACACACAGACACACACACAGACACATAGACACACAGACACACACACAGACACAGACACAGTCCTCACCGGTCGTCTTCCGTTTTGTTGCAGAGTTCGAGGAGAGTGGATTGTTGGAGGCTGATGATGATGTAAGTTCCACGCGCGTGTGTGTCTGTGTGTGTGTG
>NC_136340.1:4448986-4493219 GCF_964198595.1 Lampetra fluviatilis | reverse complement strand
TGTGATGGTGTGTGTGTGTTGGTGTGTGTGTTGGTGTGTGTTGGTGTGTGTGTGCTAGTGAGTGCTAGTGAGTGCTAGTGAGTGTGCTAGTGAGTGCTAGTGAGTGTGCTAGTGAGTGCTAGCGAGTGTGCTAGTGAGTGCTAGTGAGTGCTAGTGAGTGTGTTAGTGAGTGCTAGTGAGTGTGCTAGCGAGTGTGTTAGTGAGTGCTAGTGAGTGCTAGAGTGCTAGTGAGTGCTAGTGAGTGCTAGTGAGTGCTAGTGAGTGCTAGTGAGTGTGCTAGTGAGTGCTAGTGAGGTGGTGCTAGTGAGTGTGTTAGTGAGTGCTAGTGAGTGCTAGCTGAGTGTGCTAGTGAGTGCTAGTGAGTGCTAGTGAGTGCTAGTGAGTGCTAGCGAGTGGTGTGCTAGCGAGTGTGTTAGTGAGTGCTAGGTGAGTGCTAGTGCGTGTGCTAGTGAGTGTGCTAGTGAGTGCTAGTGAGTGCTAGTGAGTGTGCTAGTGAGTGTGCTAGTGAGTGCTAGTGAGTGCTAGTGAGTGCTAGTGAGTGCTAGTGAGTGCTAGTGAGTGCTAGTGAGTGTGCTAGTGAGTGCTAGTGAGTGCTAGTGAGTGTGCTAGTGAGTGTGCTAGTGAGTGTGCTAGTGAGTGCTAGTGAGTGTGCTAGTGAGTGTGCTAGTGAGTGCTAGTGAGTGCTAGTGAGTGCTAGTGAGGTGCTAGTGAGTGCTAGTGCTAGTGTGCTAGTGAGTGCTAGTGAGTGCTAGTGAGTGTGCTAGTGAGTGTGCTAGTGAGTGTGCTAGTGAGTGCTAGTGAGTGCTAGTGAGTGCTAGTGAGTGTGCTAGTGAGTGTGCTAGTGAGTGCTAGTGAGTGCTAGTGAGTGGCTAGTGAGTGCTAGTGAGTGGTGCTAGTGAGTGCTAGTGAGTGTGCTAGTGAGTGTGCTAGTGAGTGTGCTAGTGAGTGCTAGTGAGTGCTAGTGAGTGTGCTAGTGAGTGTGCTAGTGAGTGCTAGTGAGTGTGCTAGTGAGTGCTAGTGAGTGCTAGTGAGTGCTAGTGAGTGCTAGTGAGTGCTAGTGAGTGTGCTAGTGAGTGCTAGTGAGTGCTAGTGAGTGTGCTAGTGAGTGTGCTAGTGAGTGCTAGTGTGCTAGTGAGTGCTAGTGAGTTGCTAGTGAGTGCTAGTGAGTGCTAGTGAGTGTGCTAGTGAGGCTAGTGAGTGTGCTAGTGAGTGCTAGTGAGTGCTAGTGAGTGCTAGTGAGTGTGCTAGTGAGTGCTAGTGAGTGCTAGTGAGTGTGCTAGTGAGTGCTAGTGAGTGCTAGTGAGTGCTAGTGAGTGCTAGTGAGTGTGCTAGTGAGTGTGCTAGTGAGTGCTAGTGAGTGCTAGTGAGTGCTAGTGAGTGTGCTAGTGAGTGCTAGTGAGTGCTAGTGAGTGTGCTAGTGAGTGTGCTAGTGAGTGCTAGTGAGTGCTAGTGAGTGCTAGTGAGTGTGCTAGTGAGTGCTAGTGAGTGCTAGTGAGTGCTAGTGAGTGCTAGTGAGAGTGCTAGTGAGTGCTAGTGAGTGCTAGTGAGTGCTAGTGAGTGTGCTAGTGAGTGCTAGTGAGTGCTAGTGAGGCTAGTGAGTGCTAGTGAGTGTGCTAGTGAGTGCTAGTGAGTGCTAGTGAGTGTGCTAGTGAGTGTGCTAGTGAGTGTGCTAGTGAGTGCTAGTGAGTGTGCTAGTGAGGTGCTAGTGAGTGTGCTAGTGAGTGCTAGTGAGTGCTAGTGTGTGCTAGTGAGTGCTAGTGAGTGCTAGTGAGTGTGCTAGTGAGTGTGCTAGTGAGTGTGCTAGTGAGTGTGCTAGTGAGTGCTAGTGAGTGCTAGTGAGTGCTAGTGAGTGTGCTAGTGAGTGCTAGTGAGTGTGCTAGTGAGTGCTAGTGAGTGTGCTAGTGAGTGTGCTAGTGAGTGCTAGTGAGTGCTAGTGAGTGCTAGTGAGTGTGCTAGTGAGTGTGCTAGTGAGTGTGCTAGTGAGTGCTAGTGAGTGCTAGTGAGTGCTAGTGAGTGCTAGTGGAGTGCTAGTGAGTGTGCTAGTGAGTGCTAGTGAGTGCTAGTGAGTGTGCTAGTGAGTGCTAGTGAGTGCTAGTGAGTGTGCTAGTGAGTGTGCTAGTGAGTGCTAGTGAGTGCTAGTGAGTGCTAGTGAGTGTGCTAGTGAGTGTGCTAGTGAGTGCTAGTGAGTGCTAGTGAGTGTGCTAGTGAGTGCTAGTGAGTGTGCTAGTGAGTGTGCTAGTGAGTGTGCTAGTGAGTGGCTAGTGAGTGCTAGTGAGTGTGCTAGTGAGTGGCTAGTGAGTGCTAGTGAGTAGTGTGCTAGTGAGTGCTAGTGAGTGCTAGTGAGTGTGCTAGTGAGTGCTAGTGAGTGTGCTAGTGAGTGTGCTAGTGAGTGTGCTAGTGAGTGCTAGTGAGTGTGCTAGTGAGTGTGGCTAGTGAGTGCTAGTGAGTGCTAGTGAGTGCTAGTGAGTGTGCTAGTGAGTGCTAGTGAGTGCTAGTGAGTGTGCTAGTGAGTGCTAGTGAGTGCTAGTGAGTGCTAGTGAGTGCTAGTGAGTTGCTAGTGAGTGCTAGTGAGTGTGCTAGTGAGTGCTAGTGAGTGTGCTAGTGAGTGCTAGTGAGTGTGCTAGTGAGTGCTAGTGAGTGCTAGTGAGTGCTAGTGAGTGCTAGTGAGTGCTAGTGAGGTGCTAGTGAGTGTGCTAGTGAGTGTGCTAGTGAGTGCTAGTGAGTGTGCTAGTGAGTGCTAGTGAGTGGCTAGTGAGTGCTAGTGAGTGCTAGTGAGTGTGCTAGTGAGTGCTAGTGAGTGCTAGTGAGTGTGCTAGTGAGTGCTAGTGAGTGCTAGTGAGTGTGCTAGTGAGTGCTAGTGAGTGCTAGTGAGTGCTAGTGAGTGCTAGTGAGTGCTAGTGAGTGTGCTAGTGAGTGCTAGTGAGTGCTAGTGAGTGTGCTAGTGAGTGCTAGTGAGTGCTAGTGAGTGCTAGTGAGTGCTAGTGAGTGTGCTAGTGAGTGCTAGTGAGTGCTAGTGAGTGCTAGTGAGTGTGCTAGTGAGTGCTAGTGAGTGCTAGTGAGTGTGCTAGTGAGTGTGCTAGTGAGTGCTAGTGAGTGCTAGTGAGTGTGCTAGTGAGTGTGCTAGTGAGTGCTAGTGAGTGCTAGTGAGTGCTAGTGAGTGCTAGTGAGTGCTAGTGAGTGTGCTAGTGAGTGCTAGTGAGTGCTAGTGAGTGTGCTAGTGAGTGCTAGTGAGTGTGCTAGTGAGTGCTGAGTGCTAGTGAGTGCTAGTGAGTGCTAGTGAGTGTGCTAGTGAGTGCTAGTGAGTGTGCTAGTGAGTGCTAGTGAGTGTGCTAGTGAGTGGCTAGTGAGTGCTAGTGAGTGTGCTAGTGAGTGTGCTAGTGAGTGTGCTAGTGAGTGCTAGTGAGTGCTAGTGAGTGCTAGTGAGTGTGCTAGTGAGTGTGCTAGTGAGTGTGCTAGTGAGTGCTAGTGAGTGTGCTAGTGAGTGCTAGTGAGTGCTAGTGAGTGTGCTAGTGAGTGCTAGTGAGTGTGCTAGTGAGTGTGCTAGTGAGTGCTAGTGAGTGTGCTAGTGAGTGTGCTAGTGAGTGCTAGTGAGTGTGCTAGTGAGTGCTAGTGAGTGCTAGTGAGTGTGCTAGTGAGTGCTAGTGAGTGCTAGTGAGTGCTAGTGAGTGCTAGTGAGTGTGCTAGTGAGTGCTAGTGAGTGTGCTAGTGAGTGCTAGTGAGTGCTAGTGAGTGTGCTAGTGAGTGCTAGTGAGTGCTAGTGAGTGTGCTAGTGAGTGCTAGTGATGTGCTAGTGAGTGTGCTAGTGAGTGCTAGTGAGTGTGCTAGTGAGTGCTAGTGAGTGCTAGTGAGTGCTAGTGGCGTGAGTGTGCTAGTGAGTGTGCTAGTGAGTGCTAGTGAGTGAGTGTGCTAGTGAGTGCTAGTGAGTGCTAGTGAGTGCTAGTGAGTGTGCTAGTGAGTGTGCTAGTGAGTGCTAGTGAGTGTGCTAGTGAGTGTGCTAGTGAGTGCTAGTGAGGTGCTAGTGAGTGCTAGTGAGTGCTAGTGAGTGTGCTAGTGAGTTGCTAGTGAGTGTGCTAGTGAGTGCTAGTGAGTGCTAGTGAGTGTGCTAGTGAGTGCTAGTGAGTGCTAGTGAGTGCTAGTGAGTGTGCTAGTGAGTGTGCTAGTGAGTGCTAGTGAGTGTGCTAGTGAGTGGCTAGTGAGTGCTAGTGAGTGCTAGTGAGTGCTAGTGAGGTGCTAGTCGAGTGCTAGTGAGTGTGCTAGTGAGTGCTAGTGAGTGTGCTAGTGAGTGTGCTAGTGAGTGCTAGTGAGTGCTAGTGAGTGTGCTAGTGAGTGCTAGTGAGTGCTAGTGAGTGCTAGTGAGTGCTAGTGAGTGTGCTAGTGAGTGCTAGTGAGTGCTAGTGAGTGCTAGTGAGTGCTAGTGAGTGCTAGTGAGTGCTAGTGAGTGTGCTAGTGAGTGCTAGTGAGTGTGCTAGTGAGTGCTAGTGAGTGCTAGTGAGTGTGCTAGTGAGTGCTAGTGAGTGTGCTAGTGAGTGCTAGTGAGTGCTAGTGAGTGTGCTAGTGAGTGCTAGTGAGTGCTAGTGAGTGTGCTAGTGAGTGCTAGTGAGTGTGCTAGTGAGTGTGCTAGTGAGTGCTAGTGAGTGCTAGTGAGTGCTAGTGAGTGTGCTAGTGAGTGTGCTAGTGAGTGCTAGTGAGTGTGCTAGTGAGTGCTAGTGAGTGCTAGTGAGTGTGCTAGTGAGTGTGCTAGTGAGTGCTAGTGAGTGTGCTAGTGAGTGCTAGTGAGTGCTAGTGAGTGCTAGTGAGTGCTAGTGAGTGTGCTAGTGAGTGTGCTAGTGAGTGCTAGTGAGTGTGCTAGTGAGTGCTAGTGAGTGCTAGTGAGTGTGCTAGTGAGTGCTAGTGAGTGTGCTAGTGAGTGCTAGTGAGTGCTAGTGAGTGTGCTAGTGAGTGCTAGTGAGTGTGCTAGTGAGTGCTAGTGAGTGCTAGTGAGTGTGCTAGTGAGTGCTAGTGAGTGCTAGTGAGTGTGCTAGTGAGTGTGCTAGTGAGTGTGCTAGTGAGTGCTAGTGAGTGTGCTAGTGAGTGCTAGTGAGTGCTAGTGAGTGTGCTAGTGAGTATGCTAGTGAGTGGCTAGTGAGTGTGCTAGTGAGTGCTAGTGAGTGCTAGTGAGTGTGCTAGTGAGTGCTAGTGAGTGTGCTAGTGAGTGCTAGTGAGTGTGCTAGTGAGTGTAGTGAGTGCTAGTGAGTGCTAGTGAGTGCTAGTGAGTGTGCTAGTGAGTGTGCTAGTGAGTGCTAGTGAGTGCTAGTGAGTGCTAGTGAGTGTGCTAGTGAGTGCTAGTGAGTGGCTAGTGAGTGCTAGTGAGTGTGCTAGTGAGTGTGCTAGTGAGTGCTAGTGAGTGCTAGTGAGTGTGCTAGTGAGTGCTAGTGAGTGTGCTAGTGAGTGTGCTAGTGAGTGTGCTAGTGAGTGCTAGTGAGTGTGCTAGTGAGTGTGCTAGTGAGTGGCTAGTGAGGTGCTAGTGAGTGCTAGTGAGTGCTAGTGAGTGGCTAGTGAGTGCTAGTGAGTGTGCTAGTGAGTGTGCTAGTGAGTGTGCTAGTGAGTGTGCTAGTGAGTTGCTAGTGAGTGTGCTAGTGAGTGTGCTAGTGAGTGTGCTAGTGAGTGTGCTAGTGAGTGCTAGTGAGTGTGCTAGTGAGTGTGCTAGTGAGTGCTAGTGAGTGTGCTAGTGAGTGCTAGTGAGTGTGCTAGTGAGTGCTAGTGAGTGCTAGTGAGTGCTAGTGAGTGTGCTAGTGAGTGTGCTAGTGAGTGTGCTAGTGAGTGTGCTAGTGAGTGCTAGTGAGTGTGCTAGTGAGTGCTAGTGAGTGTGCTAGTGAGTGCTAGTGAGTGTGCTAGTGAGTGTGCTAGTGAGTGCTAGTGAGTGTGCTAGTGAGTGCTAGTGAGTGCTAGTGAGTGTGCTAGTGAGTGTGCTAGTGAGTGTGCTAGTGAGTGTGCTAGTGAGTGCTAGTGAGTGCTAGTGAGTGCTAGTGATTGCTAGTGAGTGTGCTAGTGAGTGTGCTAGTGAGTGTGCTAGTGAGTGTGCTAGTGAGTGTGCTAGTGAGTGTGCTAGTGAGTGCTAGTGAGTGTGCTAGTGAGTGCTAGTGAGTGTGCTAGTGAGTGCTAGTGAGTGTGCTAGTGAGTGTGCTAGTGAGTGTGCTAGTGAGTGGCTAGTGAGTGTGCTAGTGAGTGTGCTAGTGAGTGCTAGTGAGTGTGCTAGTGAGTGCTAGTGAGTGTGCTAGTGAGTGCTAGTGAGTGTGCTAGTGAGTGTGCTAGTGAGTGTGCTAGTGAGTGCTAGTGAGTGTGCTAGTGAGTGCTAGTGAGTGTGCTAGTGAGTGTGCTAGTGAGTGCTAGTGAGTGTGCTAGTGAGTGCTAGTGAGTGCTAGTGAGTGTGCTAGTGAGGTGCTAGTGAGTGTGCTAGTGAGTGGCTAGTGAGTGCTAGTGAGTGCTAGTGAGTGTGCTAGTGAGTGTGCTAGTGAGTGTGCTAGTGAGTGCTAGTGAGTGCTAGTGAGTGCTAGTGAGTGTGCTAGTGAGTGCTAGTGAGTGTGCTAGTGAGTGTGCTAGTGAGTGTGCTAGTGAGTGTGCTAGTGAGTGCTAGTGAGTGTGCTAGTGAGTGCTAGTGAGTGTGCTAGTGAGTGCTAGTGAGTGTGCTAGTGGTGTGCTAGTGAGTGCTAGTGAGTGTGCTAGTGAGTGTGCTAGTGAGTGTGCTAGTGAGGTGCTAGTGAGTGTGCTAGTGAGTGCTAGTGAGTGCTAGTGAGTGCTAGTGAGTGTGCTAGTGAGTGTGCTAGTGAGTGCTAGTGAGTGCTAGTGAGTGTGCTAGTGAGTGTGCTAGTGAGTGCTAGTTGAGTGTGCTAGTGAGTGTGCTAGTGAGTGTGCTAGTGAGTGCTAGTGAGGTGTGCTAGTGAGTGGCTAGTTGAGTGTGCTAGTGAGTGCTAGTGAGTGCTAGTGAGTGCTAGTGAGTGTGCTAGTGAGTGTGCTAGTGAGTGCTAGTGAGTGCTAGTGAGTGCTAGTGAGTGTGCTAGTGAGTGTGCCTAGTGAGTGCTAGTGAGTGCTAGTGAGTGTGCTAGTGAGTGTGCTAGTGAGTGTGCTAGTGAGTGCTAGTGAGTGTGCTAGTGAGTGCTAGTGAGTGCTAGTGAGTGCTAGTGAGTGCTAGTGAGTGTGCTAGTGAGTGTGCTAGTGAGTGTGCTAGTGAGTGCTAGTGAGTGCTAGTGAGTGTGCTAGTGAGTGTGCTAGTGAGTGCTAGTGAGTGCTAGTGAGTGCTAGTGAGTGCTAGTGAGTGCTAGTGAGTGTGCTAGTGAGGTGCTAGTGAGTGTGCTAGTGAGTGCTAGTGAGGTGTGCTAGTGAGGTGCTAGTGAGTGCTAGTGAGTGTGCTAGTGAGTGCTAGTGAGTGCTAGTGAGTGTGCTAGTGAGTGCTAGTGAGTGTGCTAGTGAGTGCTAGTGAGTGCTAGTGAGTGTGCTAGTGAGTGCTAGTGAGTGCTAGTGAGTGCTAGTGAGTGCTAGTGAGTGCTAGTGAGTGTGCTAGTGAGTGTGCTAGTGAGTGTGCTAGTGAGTGTGCTAGTGAGTGCTAGTGAGTGTGCTAGTGAGTGCTAGTGAGTGCTAGTGAGTGTGCTAGTGAGTGTGCTAGTGAGTGTGCTAGTGAGTGTGCTAGTGAGTGCTAGTGAGTGTGCTAGTGAGGTGCTAGTGAGTGTGCTAGTGAGTGCTAGTGAGTGTGCTAGTGAGTGCTAGTGAGTGCTAGTGAGTGTGCTAGTGAGTGTGCTAGTGAGTGTGCTAGTGAGTGTGCTAGTGAGTGCTAGTGAGTGCTAGTGAGTGCTAGTGAGTGTGCTAGTGAGTGTGCTAGTGAGAGTGCTAGTGAGTGTGCTAGTGAGTGCTAGTGAGTGTGCTAGTGAGTGCTAGTGAGTGTGCTAGTGAGTGCTAGTGAGTGTGCTAGTGAGTGTGCTAGTGAGTGCTAGTGAGTGTGCTAGTGAGTGCTAGTGAGTGCTAGTGAGTGCTAGTGAGTGTGCTAGTGAGTGTGCTAGTGAGTGCTAGTGAGTGTGCTAGTGAGTGTGCTAGTGAGTGTGCTAGTGAGTGCTAGTGAGTGCTAGTGAGTGTGCTAGTGAGTGCTAGTGAGTGTGCTAGTGAGTGCTAGTGAGTGCTAGTGAGTGCTAGTGAGTGTGCTAGTGAGTGCTAGTGAGTGTGCTAGTGAGTGCTAGTGAGTGTGCTAGTGAGTGTGCTAGTGAGTGCTAGTGAGTGTGCTAGTGAGTGCTAGTGAGTGCTAGTGAGTGCTAGTGAGTGCTAGTGAGTGTGCTAGTGAGTGTGCTAGTGAGTGCTAGTGAGTGTGCTAGTGAGTGCTAGTGAGTGTGCTAGTGAGTGTGCTAGTGAGTGTGCTAGTGAGTGCTTAGTGAGTGAGTGGTGCTAGTGAGTGTGCTAGTGAGTGCTAGTGAGTGTGCTAGTGAGTGCTAGTGAGTGTGCTAGTGAGTGTGCTAGTGAGTGTGCTAGTGAGTGTGCTAGTGAGTGCTAGTGAGTGCTAGTGAGTGCTAGTGAGTGTGCTAGTGAGTGCTAGTGAGAGTGCTAGTGAGTGTGCTAGTGAGTGCTAGTGAGTGCTAGTGAGTGCTAGTGAGTGTGCTAGTGAGTGTGCTAGTGAGTGCTAGTGAGTGCTAGTGAGTGTGCTAGTGAGTGTGCTAGTGAGTGCTAGTGAGAGTGCTAGTGAGTGTGCTAGTGAGTGCTAGTGAGTGCTAGTGAGTGCTAGTGAGTGTGCTAGTGAGTGTGCTAGTGAGTGCTAGTGAGTGCTAGTGAGTGTGCTAGTGAGTGTGCTAGTGAGTGCTAGTGAGTGTGCTAGTGAGTGTGCTAGTGAGTGCTAGTGAGTGCTAGTGAGTGCTAGTGAGTGTGCTAGTGAGTGTGCTAGTGAGTGTGCTAGTGAGTGCTAGTGAGTGCTAGTGAGTGTGCTAGTGAGTGTGCTAGTGAGTGCTAGTGAGTGCTAGTGAGTGCTAGTGAGTGTGCTAGTGAGTGCTAGTGAGTGCTAGTGAGTGCTAGTGTGCTAGTGAGTGCTAGTGAGTGCTAGTGAGTGTGCTAGTGAGTGCTAGTGAGTGCTAGTGAGTGCTAGTGAGAGTGCTAGTGAGTGGTGCTAGTGAGTGCTAGTGAGTGCTAGTGAGTGCTAGTGAGTGCTAGTGAGTGCTAGTGAGTGTGTAGTGAGTGTGCTAGTGAGTGTGCTAGTGAGTGTGCTAGTGAGTGCTAGTGAGTGCTAGTGAGTGTGCTAGTGAGTGCTAGTGAGTGTGCTAGTGTGTGCTAGTGAGTTGCTAGTGAGTGTGCTAGTGAGTGCTAGTGAGTGTGCTAGTGAGTGTGCTAGTGAGTGTGCTAGTGAGTGTGCTAGTGAGTGCTAGTGAGTGTGCTAGTGAGTGTGCTAGTGAGTGTGCTAGTGAGTGCTAGTGAGTGTGCTAGTGAGTGCTAGTGAGTGCTAGTGAGTGCTAGTGAGTGTGCTAGTGAGTGTGCTAGTGAGTGTGCTAGTGAGTGTGCTAGTGAGTGCTAGTGAGTGCTAGTGAGTGCTAGTGAGTTGCTAGTGAGTGTGCTAGTGAGTGTGCTAGTGAGGTGCTAGTGAGTGTGCTAGTGAGTGCTAGTGAGTGCTAGTGAGTGCTAGTGAGTGTGCTAGTGAGTGCTAGTGAGTGTGCTAGTGAGTGCTAGTGAGTGCTAGTGAGTGTGCTAGTGAGTGTGCTAGTGAGTGCTAGTGAGTGCTAGTGAGTGTGCTAGTGAGTGCTAGTGAGTGTGCTAGTGAGTGCTAGTGAGTGTGCTAGTGAGTGTGCTAGTGAGTGCTAGTGAGTGTGCTAGTGAGTGCTAGTGAGTGTGCTAGTGAGTGCTAGTGAGTGCTAGTGAGTGTGCTAGTGAGTGCTAGTGAGTGTGCTAGTGAGTGTGCTAGTGAGTGTGCTAGTGAGTGTGCTAGTGAGTGCTAGTGAGTGCTAGTGAGTGTGCTAGTGAGTGTGCTAGTGAGTGTGCTAGTGAGTGTGCTAGTGAGTGCTAGTGAGTGTGCTAGTGAGTGCTAGTGAGTGGCTAGTGAGTGTGCTAGTGAGTGTGCTAGTGAGTGCTAGTGAGTGCTAGTGAGTGTGCTAGTGAGTGCTAGTGAGTGTGCTAGTGAGTGTGCTAGTGAGTGTGCTAGTGAGTGCTAGTGAGTGTGCTAGTGAGTGTGCTAGTGAGTGCTAGTGAGTGCTAGTGAGTGCTAGTGAGTGTGCTAGTGAGTGCTAGTGAGTGCTAGTGAGTGTGCTAGTGAGTGTGCTAGTGAGTGCTAGTGAGTGCTAGTGAGTGTGCTAGTGAGTGTGCTAGTGAGTGCTAGTGAGTGCTAGTGAGTGCTAGTGAGTGCTAGTGAGTGTGCTAGTGAGTGCTAGTGAGTGTGCTAGTGAGTGTGCTAGTGAGTGCTAGTGAGTGCTAGTGAGTGCTAGTGAGTGTGCTAGTGAGTGCTAGTGAGTGTGCTAGTGAGTGCTAGTGAGTGCTAGTGAGTGCTAGTGAGTGCTAGTGAGTGCTAGTGAGTGTGCTAGTGAGTGTGCTAGTGAGTGCTAGTGAGTGCTAGTGAGTGCTAGTGAGTGTGCTAGTGAGTGTGCTAGTGAGTGCTAGTGAGTGCTAGTGAGTGTGCTAGTGAGTGCTAGTGAGTGTGCTAGTGAGTGCTAGTGAGTGTGCTAGTGAGTGCTAGTGAGTGTGCTAGTGAGTGCTAGTGAGTGTGCTAGTGAGTGCTAGTGAGTGTGCTAGTGAGTGCTAGTGAGTGCTAGTGAGTGCTAGTGAGTGTGCTAGTGAGTGCTAGTGAGTGCTAGTGAGTGTGCTAGTGAGTGCTAGTGAGTGCTAGTGAGTGTGCTAGTGAGTGCTAGTGAGTGTGCTAGTGAGTGCTAGTGAGTGCTAGTGAGTGCTAGTGAGTGTGCTAGTGAGTGCTAGTGAGTGTGCTAGTGAGTGCTAGTGAGTGCTAGTGAGTGCTAGTGAGTGCTAGTGAGTGTGCTAGTGAGTGCTAGTGAGTGTGCTAGTGAGTGCTAGTGAGTGTGCTAGTGAGTGCTAGTGAGTGTGCTAGTGAGTGCTAGTGAGTGTGCTAGTGAGTGCTAGTGAGTGTGCTAGTGAGTGCTAGTGAGTGTGCTAGTGAGTGCTAGTGAGTGTGCTAGTGAGTGCTAGTGAGTGTGCTAGTGAGTGCTAGTGAGTGTGCTAGTGAGTGCTAGTGAGTGTGCTAGTGAGTGCTAGTGAGTGTGCTAGTGAGTGCTAGTGAGTGCTAGTGAGTGTGCTAGTGAGTGCTAGTGAGTGCTAGTGTGTGCTAGTGAGTGCTAGTGAGTGTGCTAGTGAGTGTGCTAGTGAGTGCTAGTGAGTGTGCTAGTGAGTGCTAGTGAGTGCTAGTGAGTGTGCTAGTGAGTGCTAGTGAGTGCTAGTGAGTGCTAGTGAGTGTGCTAGTGAGTGTGCTAGTGAGTGTGCTAGTGAGTGTGCTAGTGAGTGCTAGTGAGTGTGCTAGTGAGTGCTAGTGAGTGCTAGTGAGTGTGCTAGTGAGTGCTAGTGAGTGTGCTAGTGAGTGCTAGTGAGTGTGCTAGTGAGTGCTAGTGAGTGCTAGTGAGTGCTAGTGAGTGTGCTAGTGAGTGCTAGTGAGTGTGCTAGTGAGTGCTAGTGAGTGTGCTAGTGAGTGCTAGTGAGTGTGCTAGTGAGTGTGCTAGTGAGTGCTAGTGAGTGTGCTAGTGAGTGCTAGTGAGTGTGCTAGTGAGTGCTAGTGAGTGCTAGTGAGTGTGCTAGTGAGTGTGCTAGTGAGTGCTAGTGAGTGTGCTAGTGAGTGTGCTAGTGAGTGCTAGTGAGTGCTAGTGAGTGCTAGTGAGTGTGCTAGTGAGTGTGCTAGTGAGTGCTAGTGAGTGTGCTAGTGAGTGCTAGTGAGTGTGCTAGTGAGTGCTAGTGAGTGTGCTAGTGAGTGTGCTAGTGAGTGCTAGTGAGTGTGCTAGTGAGTGCTAGTGAGTGTGCTAGTGAGTGCTAGTGAGTGCTAGTGAGTGCTAGTGAGTGTGCTAGTGAGTGTGCTAGTGAGTGCTAGTGAGTGTGCTAGTGAGTGCTAGTGAGTGCTAGTGAGTGCTAGTGAGTGTGCTAGTGAGTGTGCTAGTGAGTGTGCTAGTGAGTGTGCTAGTGAGTGCTAGTGAGTGTGCTAGTGAGTGTGCTAGTGAGTGCTAGTGAGTGTGCTAGTGAGTGTGCTAGTGAGTGTGCTAGTGAGTGCTAGTGAGTGCTAGTGAGTGCTAGTGAGTGTGCTAGTGAGTGTGCTAGTGAGTGCTAGTGAGTGTGCTAGTGAGTGTGCTAGTGAGTGCTAGTGAGTGCTAGTGAGTGCTAGTGAGTGTGCTAGTGAGTGTGCTAGTGAGTGCTAGTGAGTGTGCTAGTGAGTGCTAGTGAGTGTGCTAGTGAGTGCTAGTGAGTGTGCTAGTGAGTGTGCTAGTGAGTGCTAGTGAGTGCTAGTGAGTGCTAGTGAGTGTGCTAGTGAGTGCTAGTGAGTGCTAGTGAGTGCTAGTGAGTGTGCTAGTGAGTGCTAGTGAGTGCTAGTGAGTGTGCTAGTGAGTGCTAGTGAGTGCTAGTGAGTGTGCTAGTGAGTGCTAGTGAGTGTGCTAGTGAGTGTGCTAGTGAGTGTGCTAGTGAGTGCTAGTGAGTGCTAGTGAGTGTGCTAGTGAGTGCTAGTGAGTGTGCTAGTGAGTGCTAGTGAGTGTGCTAGTGAGTGTGCTAGTGAGTGTGCTAGTGAGTGTGCTAGTGAGTGCTAGTGAGTGCTAGTGAGTGCTAGTGAGTGTGCTAGTGAGTGTGCTAGTGAGTGCTAGTGAGTGCTAGTGAGTGCTAGTGAGTGTGCTAGTGAGTGTGCTAGTGAGTGTGCTAGTGAGTGTGCTAGTGAGTGCTAGTGAGTGCTAGTGAGTGCTAGTGAGTGCTAGTGAGTGTGCTAGTGAGTGCTAGTGAGTGTGCTAGTGAGTGCTAGTGAGTGCTAGTGAGTGCTAGTGAGTGTGCTAGTGAGTGCTAGTGAGTGTGCTAGTGAGTGCTAGTGAGTGCTAGTGAGAGTGCTAGTGAGTGTTAGTGAGTGCTAGTGAGTGTGCTAGTGAGTGTGCTAGTGAGTGTGCTAGTGAGTGCTAGTGAGTGTGCTAGTGAGTGCTAGTGAGTGCTAGTGAGTGCTAGTGAGTGTGCTAGTGAGTGCTAGTGAGTGTGCTAGTGAGTGCTAGTGAGTGTGCTAGTGAGTGTGCTAGTGAGTGCTAGTGAGTGCTAGTGAGTGTGCTAGTGAGTGTGCTAGTGAGTGCTAGTGAGTGCTAGTGAGTGTGCTAGTGAGTGTGCTAGTGAGTGCTAGTGAGTGTGCTAGTGAGTGCTAGTGAGTGTGCTAGTGAGTGCTAGTGAGTGCTAGTGAGTGCTAGTGAGTGTGCTAGTGAGTGCTAGTGAGTGCTAGTGAGTGCTAGTGAGTGTGCTAGTGAGTGTGCTAGTGAGTGTGCTAGTGAGTGTGCTAGTGAGTGTGCTAGTGAGTGCTAGTGAGTGCTAGTGAGTGTGCTAGTGAGTGCTAGTGAGTGTGCTAGTGAGTGTGCTAGTGAGTGTGCTAGTGAGTGCTAGTGAGTGCTAG
Organism: Lampetra fluviatilis; assembly: GCF_964198595.1. Classification (NCBI taxonomy): domain Eukaryota; kingdom Metazoa; phylum Chordata; class Hyperoartia; order Petromyzontiformes; family Petromyzontidae; genus Lampetra; species Lampetra fluviatilis. Next base: position 4,479,667 of record NC_136340.1, on the reverse strand, counting down.
TGAGTGCTAGTGAGTGTGCTAGTGAGTGCTAGTGAGTGTGCTAGTGAGTGCTAGTGAGTGTGCTAGTGAGTGTGCTAGTGAGTGCTAGTGAGTGCTAGTGAGTGCTAGTGAGTGCTAGTGAGTGTGCTAGTGAGTGTGCTAGTGAGTGCTAGTGAGTGTGCTAGTGAGTGCTAGTGAGTGCTAGTGAGTGCTAGTGAGTGTGCTAGTGAGTGCTAGTGAGTGTGCTAGTGAGTGCTAGTGAGTGCTAGTGAGTGCTAGTGAGTGTGCTAGTGAGTGCTAGTGAGTGCTAGTGAGTGCTAGTGAGTGCTAGTGAGTGTGCTAGTGAGTGCTAGTGAGTGCTAGTGAGTGCTAGTGAGTGCTAGTGAGTGCTAGTGAGTGTGCTAGTGAGTGCTAGTGAGTGCTAGTGAGTGCTAGTGAGTGTGCTAGTGAGTGTGCTAGTGAGTGCTAGTGAGTGCTAGTGAGTGCTAGTGAGTGCTAGTGAGTGCTAGTGAGTGCTAGTGAGTGTGCTAGTGAGTGCTAGTGAGTGCTAGTGAGTGCTAGTGAGTGCTAGTGAGTGCTAGTGAGTGTGCTAGTGAGTGTGCTAGTGAGTGCTAGTGAGTGTGCTAGTGAGTGCTAGTGAGTGTGCTAGTGAGTGTGCTAGTGAGTGCTAGTGAGTGCTAGTGAGTGCTAGTGAGTGTGCTAGTGAGTGTGCTAGTGAGTGTGCTAGTGAGTGCTAGTGAGTGTGCTAGTGAGTGCTAGTGAGTGTGCTAGTGAGTGCTAGTGAGTGTGCTAGTGAGTGCTAGTGTGTGCTAGTGAGTGCTAGTGAGTGTGCTAGTGAGTGCTAGTGAGTGCTAGTGAGTGCTAGTGAGTGCTAGTGGTGAGTGATTATGACGCCATGCCCAGGAGAAAGCCGCCAAGGAATCCACTGGTGAGCACCACGTTCTTCTTGAGGAAGAGCAGCGCCTGGGAGTGGGACACGCGGAGAGAGACACGGTGAGAGAGACACGGTGAGACACAGGGAGAGAGACACGGTGAGAGAGACACGGTGAGAGAGACACGGTGAGACACGGGGAGAGAGACACGGTGAGACACAGGGAGAGAGACACGGTGAGAGAGACACAGGGAGAGAGACACGGTGAGACACAGGGAGAGAGACACGGCGAGAGACACACGGGGAGAGAGAGACACGGTGAGAGAGACACGGTGAGAGAGACACGGTGAGAGAGACACGGTGAGAGAGACACGGTGAGACACAGGGAGAGAGACACGGTGAGAGAGACACGGTGAGAGAGACATGGTGAGAGAGACACGGTGAGACACAGGGAGAGAGACACGGTGAGAGAGACACGGTGAGAGAGACACGGTGAGACACAGGGAGAGAGACACGGTGAGAGAGACACGGTGAGAGAGACACAGTGAGAGAGACACGGTGAGACACAGGGAGAGAGACACGGTGAGAGAGACACGGTGAGAGAGACACGGGGAGAGAGAGACACGGTGAGACACACGGGGAGAGAGACACGGTGAGAGAGACACGGTGAGAGAGACACGGTGAGAGAGACACGGGGAGAGAGAGACACGGTGAGACACACAGGGAGAGAGACACGGTGAGAGAGACACGGTGAGAGAGACATGGTGAGACACAGGGAGAGAGACACGGTGAGAGAGACACGGTGAGAGAGACATGGTGAGACACAGGGAGAGAGACACGGTGAGAGAGACACGGTGAGAGAGACACGGTGAGAGAGACACGGTGAGAGAGACACGGGGAGAGAGAGACACGGTGAGACACACAGGGAGAGAGACACGGTGAGAGAGACATGGTGAGACACAGGGAGAGAGACACGGTGAGAGAGACACGGTGAGAGAGACATGGTGAGACACAGGGAGAGAGACACGGTGAGAGAGACACGGTGAGAGAGACACGGTGAGACACAGGGAGAGAGACACGGTGAGAGAGACACGGTGAGACACAGGGAGAGAGACATGGTGAGAGAGACACGGTGAGAGAGACATGGTGAGACACAGGGAGAGAGACACGGTGAGAGAGACACAGAGAGAGAGACACGATGAGACACAGGGAGAGAGACACGGTGAGAGAGACACGGCGAGAGAGACACGATGAGACACGGTGAGAGAGACACGGTGAGAGAGACACGGTGAGACACAGGGAGAGAGACACGGTGAGAGAGACACGGTGAGAGAGACACGGTGAGAGAGACACGGTGAGACACAGGGAGAGAGACACGGTGAGAGAGACACGGTGAGAGAGACACAATGAGACACAGGGAGAGAGACACGGTGAGAGAGACACGGTGAGACACAGGGAGAGAGACACGGTGAGAGAGACACGGTGAGAGAGACACGGTGAGAGAGACACGGTGAGACACAGGGAGAGAGACACGGTGAGAGAGACACGGTGAGAGAGACACAATGAGACACAGGGAGAGAGACACGGTGAGAGAGACACGATGAGAGAGACACGGTGAGACACAGGGAGAGAGACACGGTGAGAGAGACACGGTGAGACACAGGGAGAGAGACACGGTGAGACACGGTGAGAGAGACACGGTGAGAGAGACACGGTGAGAGAGACACGGTGAGACACAGGGAGAGAGACACGGTGAGAGAGACACAGTGAGAGAGACACGGTGAGACACAGGGAGAGAGACACGGTGAGAGAGACACGGTGAGAGAGACACGGTGAGACACAGGGAGAGAGACACGGTGAGAGAGACACGGTGAGACACAGGGAGAGAGACACGGTGAGAGAGACACGGTGAGAGAGACACGGTGAGACACAGGGAGAGAGACACGCGGAGAGACACACGGAGACACGGGGAGACACGGGGAGACACGGGGAGACACAGGGAGAGAGACACGGTGAGAGAGACACGGTGAGACACAGGGAGAGAGACACGGTGAGAGAGACACGGTGAGACACAGGGAGAGAGGCACGGTGAGAGAGACACGGTGAGAGAGACACGATGAGACACAGGGAGAGAGACACGGGGAGAGAGGCACGGTGAGAGAGACACGGTGAGAGAGACACGATGAGACACAGGGAGAGAGACACGGGGAGAGAGACACGGTGAGAGAGACACGGTGAGAGAGACACGGTGAGAGAGACACGGTGAGAGAGACACAGAGAGAGAAACACGATGAGACACAGGGAGAGAGACACGGTGAGAGAGACACGGTGAGACACAGGGAGAGAGACACGGTGAGAGAGACACGGTGAGACACAGGGAGAGAGACACGGTGAGAGAGACACGGTGAGACACAGGGAGAGAGACACGGTGAGAGAGACACGGTGAGAGAGACACAGGGAAAGAGACACGGGGAGAGAGAGACACGGTGAGACACACAGGGAGAGACACGGTGAGAGAGACACGGTGAGAGAGACACGGTGAGACACAGGGAGAGAGACACGCGGAGAGAGACACGGTGAGAGAGACACGGTGAGACACAGGGAGAGAGACACGGTGAGAGAGACACGGTGAGACACAGGGAGAGAGACACGGTGAGAGAGACACGGTGAGACACAGGGAGAGAGGCACGGTGAGAGAGACACGGTGAGACACAGGGAGAGAGACACGGTGAGAGAGACACGGTGAGACACAGGGAGAGAGACACGGTGAGAGAGACACGGTGAGACACAGGGAGAGAGACACGGTGAGAGAGACACGGTGAGAGACAGAGAGACACGGTGAGACACACAGGGAGAGAGACACGGGGAGAGAGACACGGTGAGACACACGGGGAGAGAGACACGGTGAGAGAGACACGGTGAGACACAGAGAGAGACACGGGGAGAGAGACACAAGGAGAGATGGAAGGTTCTCATTTAAGGCTGAGTCGACCTAGGGGATGCCCAAGACCGGTTCAAATGACCGTCACCGGTGTTGGTGGGAATCGAACTGGGCTCTCTGGTAGCAGAGCGCTAACCGCTGCACCACCGCTCAGCACAAAGACAAAGAGACCCCGTGTAGCCTCAGCAGACTGCTGGGGCAAGTGCGAGCAGCACCTGTGAAGGCCGCCACTGTGGCGCACGAGCACGTGGGTGGCCACACACACAACAACAACAACACAAACAACAACAACAACACAAACAACAACAACAACAACACAAACAACAACAACAACAACACAAACAACAACAACACAAACAACAACAACAACACAAACAACAACAACAACAACACAAACAACAACACACACAACAACAACAACACAAACAACAACAACAACACAAACAACAACACAAACAACAACAACACAAACAACACAAACACCACAAACAACACAAACAACACAAACAACAACAACACAAACAACAACACAAATAACAACAACACAAACAACAACACAAACAACACAAACAACAACAACACAAACAACAACAACACAAACAACAACACAAACAACACAAACAACAACACAAACAACACAAACAACAACAACACAAACAACAACAACACAAACAACAACACAAACAACAACACAAACAACAACACAAACAACAACACAAACAACAACAACACAAACAACAACACAAACAACACAAACAACAACAACACAAACAACAACACAAATAACAACAACACAAACAACACAAACAACACAAACAACAACAACACAAACAACAACAACACAAACAACAACAACACAAACAACAACACAAACAACAACACAAACAACAACACAAACAACAACAACACAAACAACAACAACACAAACAACAACAACACAAACAACAACACAAACAACAACACAAACAACACAAACAACAACAACACAAACAACAACAACACAAACAACAACACAAACAACACAAACAACAACAACACAAACAACAACAACACAAACAACAACACAAACAACAACACAAACAACACAAACAACAACAACACAAACAACAACAACACAAACAACAACACAAACAACACAAACAACAACAACAACACAAACAACAACAACACAAACAACAACACAAACAACAACACAAACAACACAAACAACAACACAAACAACAACACAAACAACAACAACACAAACAACAACAACACAAACAACACAAACAACAACAACACAAACAACAACACAAATAACAACAACACAAACAACACAAACAACAACAACAACACAAACAACAACAACACAAACAACAACAACACAAACAACAACACAAACAACAACACAAACAACACAAACAACAACAACACAAACAACAACAACACAAACAACAACAACACAAACAACAACAACACAAACAACAACACAAACAACAACACAAACAACACAAACAACAACAACACAAACAACAACAACACAAACAACAACACAAACAACACAAACAACAACAACACAAACAACAACAACACAAACAACAACACAAACAACAACACAAACAACACAAACAACAACAACACAAACAACAACAACACAAACAACAACACAAACAACACAAACAACAACAACAACACAAACAACAACAACACAAACAACAACACAAACAACAACACAAACAACACAAACAACAACACAAACAACAACACAAACAACAACAACACAAACAACAACAACACAAACAACACAAACAACAACAACACAAACAACAACACAAATAACAACAACACAAACAACACAAACAACACAAACAACAACAACACAAACAACAACAACACAAACAACAACAACACAAACAACAACACAAACAACAACACAAACAACAACACAAACAACACAAACAACAACAACACAAACAACAACAACACAAACAACAACAACACAAACAACAACACAAACAACAACACAAACAACACAAACAACAACAACACAAACAACAACAACACAAACAACAACACAAACAACACAAACAACAACAACACAAACAACAACAACACAAACAACAACACAAACAACAACACAAACAACACAAACAACAACAACACAAACAACAACAACACAAACAACAACACAAACAACACAAACAACAACAACAACACAAACAACAACAACACAAACAACAACACAAACAACAACAACACAAACACCTCCTCCTCCTCCTGCTCCTCCACCACCTCCTCCTCCACCTCCTCCACCTCCACCACCTCCACCACCTCCACCACCTCCACCACCTCCACCTCCACCACCTCCACCACCTCCACCACCTCCACCACCTCCTCCTCCACCTCCTCCTCGTCACTGCTGCCCCCTAGCGGCAGCGTGGTGGCATCGTCCTACGTCACTGCTGCGACTGCTGCCGATGATGTTGTTGATGATGTTGATGTGTGTGTCTGTGTGTGTCTGTGTGTGTGTGTCTGTGTGTGTGTCTGTGTGTGTGTGTCTGTGTGTGTGTGTGTGTCTGTCTGTGTGTCTGTCTGTGTGTGTGTCTGTGTGTGTGTGTCTGTGTGTGTGTGTGTGTCTGTCTGTGTGTCTGTGTGTGTCTGTGTGTGTGTCTGTGTGTGTGTGTCTGTGTGTGGCGATGGATCAGCAGCTGACCTCGTCGAGGTACGAGTTGATGTCTGGAGCTGCTTGATGCGCCTGGCGGCTCAGCTGCTTCTTCGCCGCGTTCACGTCTCTCTCCACTCGCTTCCAGTCCACGGTGACGTAGCCCGTGTGGTTCGCTATCTGCACACGGGGAGACACGGGGAGACACGGGGAGACACGGGGAGAGACACGGGGAGACACGGGGAGACACGGGGAGACACGGGGAGAGACACGGGGGGAGACACGGGGAGACACGGGGAGAGACACGGGGAGACACGGGGAGAGACACGGGGAGAGACACGGGGAGACACGGGGAGACACGGGGAGACACGGGGAGACACGGGGAGAGACACGGGGAGAGACACACGGAGACACGGGGAGACACGGGGAGAAACACGGGGAGACACGGGGAGACACGGGGAGACACGGGGAGACACGGGGAGAGACACGGGGAGACACGGGGGGAGACACGGGGAGAGACACACGGAGACACGGGGAGACACGGGGGGACACGGGGAGACACGGGGAGAGACACGGGGAGAGACACGGGGAGACACGGGGAGACACGGGGAGACACGGGGGGAGACACGGGGAGAGACACGGGGAGACACGGAGAGAGACACGGAGAGACACGGGGAGAGACACGGGGAGACACGGGGAGAGACACGGGGAGAGACACGGGGAGAGACACGGGGAGAGACACGGGGAGACACGGAGAGAGACACGGGGAGACACGGGGAGAGACACGGGGAGAGACACACGGAGACACGGGGAGACACGGGGAGAGACACGGGGAGACACGGGGAGACACGGAGAGAGACACGGGGAGACACGGGGAGACACGGGGAGAGACACGGGGAGAGACACGGGGAGAGACACGGGGAGAGACACACGGAGACACGGAGAGACATGGGGAGAGACACGGGGAGACACGGGGAGACACGGGGAGAGACACGGGGAGAGACACGGGGAGAGACACGGGGAGAGACACACGGAGACACGGAGAGACATGGGGAGAGACACGGGGAGACACGGGGAGGCACGGAGAGAGACACGGGGAGAGACACGGGGAGACACGGGGAGAGACACGGGGAGAGACACGGGGAGAGACACGGGGAGACACGGGGAGACACGGAGAGAGACACGGAGAGACACGGGGAGACACGGGGAGAGACACGGGGAGAGACACGGGGAGAGACACGGGGAGACACGGGGAGAGACACGGGGAGAGACACGGAGAGACACGGGGAGAGACACGGGGAGAGACACGGGGAGAGACACGGGGAGAGACACGGGGAGACACGGGGAGACACGGAGAGAGACACGGAGAGACACGGGGAGACACGGGGAGAGACACGGGGAGAGACACGGGGAGAGACACGGGGAGACACGGAGAGAGACACGGAGAGACACGGGGAGACACGGGGAGAGACACGGGGAGAGACACGGGGAGAGACACGGGGAGACACGGGGAGAGACACGGGGAGAGACACGGGGAGAGACACGGGGAGACACGGGGAGACACGGGGAGAGACACGGGGAGAGACACGGGGAGACACGGGGAGAGACACGGGGAGAGACACGGGGGGAGACACGGGGAGACACGGGGAGAGACACGGGGAGAGACACGGGGAGACACGGGGAGAGACACGGGGAGACACGGAGAGAGACACGGGGAGACACGGGGAGAGACACGGAGAGAGACACGGGGAGAGACACGGGGAGAGACACGGGGAGAGACACGGAGAGAGACACGGAGAGAGACACGGGGAGACACGGGGAGAGACACGGGGAGAGACACGGGGAGACACGGGGAGAGACACGGGGAGAGACACGGGGAGAGACACGGGGAGACACGGGGAGAGACACGGGGAGAGACACGGAGAGACACGGGGAGAGACACGGGGAGACACGGAGAGAGACACGGGGAGACACGGGAAGAGACACGGAGAGAGACACGGGGAGAGACACGGGGAGAGACACGGGGAGAGACACGGAGAGAGACACGGGGAGAGACACGGGGAGAGACACGGGGAGAGACACGGGGAGACACGGGGAGAGACACGGGGAGAGACACGGGGAGACACGGAGAGAGACACGGGGAGACACGGGGAGAGACACGGAGAGAGACACGGGGAGAGACACGGGGAGAGACACGGCGAGAGACACGGAGAGAGACACGGGGAGACACGGGGAGAGACACGGGGAGAGACACGGGGAGAGACACGGGGAGACACGGGGAGACACGGGGAGAGACACGGGGAGAGACACGGGGAGACACGGGGAGAGACACGGGGAGACACGGAGAGAGACACGGGGAGACACGGGGAGAGACACGGAGAGAGACACGGGGAGAGACACGGGGAGAGACACGGGGAGAGACACGGAGAGAGACACGGAGAGAGACACGGGGAGAGACACGGGGAGAGACACGGGGAGAGACACGGGGAGACACGGGGAGACACGGGGAGAGACACGGGGAGAGACACGGGGAGACACGGGGAGAGACACGGGGAGAGACACGGGGAGAGACACGGGGAGACACGGGGAGAGACACGGAGAGAGACACGGGGAGAGACACGGGGAGAGACACGGGGAGAGACACGGAGAGAGACACGGAGAGAGACACGGGGAGACACGGGGAGAGACATGGAGAGAGACACGGGGAGAGACACGGGGAGAGACACGGGGAGACACGGGGAGAGACACGGGGAGACACGGGGAGAGACACGGAGAGAGACACGGGGAGACACACGGGGGGACACACGGGGGGAGACACACGGAGAGACACGGAGAGAGACACGGGGGGAGACACACGGAGAGACACACGGAGACACGGGGAGACACGGGGAGACACGGGGAGACACGGGGAGACACACGGGGGGACACGCTTGGTTACGTGCGTGAGTGTGTTGGTACCCGAGTGTGTATGTAGGTGAGTGTGTGTACGTCAGAGTGAGAGTCAGTGTGTATGTGTGTGTATGGGGAGCGGTGGTGCAGCGGTTAGCGCTACGCTGCGCTATGAACCTGGCGACCCGGGTTCGACACCCGCTCACGGCCAACACCACCAGTGACGATTATCTGAACCGGTCCCGGGCCTCCCCTAGGTCGACTCAGCCTCAAATGAGTAGCTGGTGCGATGTGTAAACATCGTCACTAGGGAGACAAAGGCGGCCGGGCGTGGCGCTGGCCACCCACCCCCTCGTGTGCCGTGTCGGCCTTCATAGGTGCTCGCTAACAGCACTTGCCCCCACAGTCTGTTAAGGCTAAATGGGGGATCTTTATCTTTGTATGGGAAGAAGAATCACCCCCTGTGAGTGGCTGGCTGAGGTGCCATCTGTTGAGGAAGTACTGAGGGCGATCCGGAGTCTGAGACCAGGAAAGGCACCGGGCAGAGATGATCTCCCAAGCGAAATGCTGAGGGAGGGTGGCGTTTGTGCACAGACTGCCCTATATGACATCATAACAACAGTCTGGACCACTGAACGGGTTCCGCAGGATTGGAAGGGTGCCCTGGTGGTCCCCCTCTTTAAGAAGGGGGACCGCACAGACTGTGACAACTACAGGGGCATCTCACTCCTCAGTGTGCTGGGAAAGGTCCTGGCAAGGATGATTCAACATCGCCTTGCCAGGCACGCTGAGGAGAGGCTTGCGGAGCCCCAATGCGGTTTCAGGAAAGGGCGGTCCTGCACAGATGCCATATTCTGTCCGTCTGCTACAGCAGAGGTGTAGGGAATTCCAACAAGACCTACATCTCTGCTTTATTGACCTGGTCAAGGCCTGTGATACCATCAGTAGGCCTGGGCTCTGGGTTGTTCTTCGTGCTTTCGGAGTCCCTGACCCTCTGCTCACGATCATTAAGGACCTTCATGATGGTGAGCGGGCCCGGGTAAAACTACGTGGCCGGGAGTCGGAGCCTTTCCCTGTACACCTTGGGGTGCGACAGGGATGTCCTCTGGCTCCCACATTATTTAACATCTATTTCGACTGCGTAGTTCGTGAAGCCTTCAATAGCTGTACTGGGGGAATTACCATTTGGTACAGATATAATGGGAGGCTGATCGACGCCCGGGTGCGATTGTTGTATGTAAGGGTGTGTGTGTGTATGCAGGTGTGTGTGTATGTGTACATGTGTGTGTATGTAGGGGTTGTGTGTGTACATGTGTATGTAGGAGTGTGTGTACGTGTGTGTGTGTATGTAGGAGTGTGTGTACGTGTGTGTGTGTGTGTATGTAGGAGTGTGTGTACGTGTGTGTGTGTATGTAGGAGTGTGTGTACGTGTGTGTGTGTATGTAGGAGTGTGTGTACGTGTGTGTGTGTATGTAGGAGTGTGTGTACGTGTGTGTGTGTGTGTATGTAGGAGTGTGTGTACGTGTGTGTGTATGTGTGTGTGGAGGTGTGTGTGTACGTGTGTGTGTACACGTGTGTGTGTACACGTGTGTGTGTGTACACGTGTGTGTACACGTGTGTGTGTACGTGTGTGTGTACGTGTGTGTGTATGTAGGAGTGTGTGTACGTGTGTGTGTGTATGTAGGAGTGTGTGTACGTGTGTGTGTGTGTGTATGTAGGAGTGTGTGTACGTGTGTGTGTAGGTGTGTGTGTGTGTATCTGTGTGTGTGTAGTGTGTGTGTATGTGTGTCACTGTGTGTGTGTGTACGTGTGTGTGTAGGTGTGTGTGTGTGTACGTGTGTGTGTAGGTGTGTGTGTGTGTGTGTACGTGTGTGTGTCACTGTGTGTGTGTGTGTACGTGTGTGTGTGTCACTGTGTGTGTGTGTACGTGTGTGTGTAGGTGTGTGTGTGTGTACGTGTGTGTGTGTCACTGTGTGTGTGTAGGTGTGTACATGTGTGTGTGTGTGTGTGTCACTGTGTGTGTGTCACTGTGTGTGTGTCACTGTGTGTGTAGGTGTGTGTGTGTGTGTGTACGTGTGTGTGTAGGTGTGTGTGTACGTTTGTGTGTAGGTGTGTGTGTGTGTAGTATGTGTGTATGTGTGTCACTGTGTGTGTGTGTACGTGTGTGTGTAGGTGTGTGTGTGTGTGTGTAGGTGTGTGTGTGTGTGTACGTGTGTGTGTCACTGTGTGTGTGTGTGTACGTGTGTGTGTGTCACTGTGTGTGTGTGTACGTGTGTGTGTAGGTGTGTGTGTGTGTGTACGTGTGTGTGTGTCACTGTGTGTGTGTAGGTGTGTACGTGTGTGTGTGTGTCACTGTGTGTGTGTCACTGTGTGTGTAGGTGTGTGTGTGTGTGTGTACGTGTGTGTGTAGGTGTGTGTGTGTCACTGTGTGTGTGTCACTGTGTGTGTAGGTGTGTGTGTGTGTACGTGTGTGTGTAGGTGTGTACGTGTGTGTGTGTGTGTGTGTCACTGTGTGTGTGTCACTGTGTGTGTGTCAATGTGTGTGTAGGTGTGTGTGTGTACGTGTGTGTGTGTGTGTCACTGTGTGTGTGTCACTGTGTGTGTGTCACTGTGTGTGTAGGTGTGTGTGTGTACGTGTGTGTGTAGGTGTGTGTGTGTGTGTACGTGTGTGTGTAGGTGTGTGTGTGTGTACGTGTGTGTGTAGGTGTGTGTGTGTGTGTGTACGTGTGTGTGTAGGTGTGTGTGTGTGTGTGTACGTGTGTTTGTAGGTGTGTGTGTGTGTGTACGTGTGTGTGTAGGTGTGTGTGTGTGTGTGTACGTGTGTGTGTAGGTGTGTGTGTGTGTGTACGTGTGTGTGTAGGTGTGTGTGTGTACGTGTGTGTGTAGGTGTGTGTGTGTGTGTGTACGTGTGTGTGTAGGTGTGTGTGTGTGTGTGTACGTGTGTTTGTAGGTGTGTGTGTGTGTGTGTACGTGTGTGTGTAGGTGTGTGTGTGTGTGTACGCGTGTGTGTAGGTGTGTGTGTGTACGTGTGTGTGTAGGTGTGTGTGTGTGTGTACGTGTGTGTGTAGGTGTGTGTGTGTACGTGTGTGTGTAGGTGTGTGTGTGTGTGTGTACGTGTGTGTGTAGGTGTGTGTGTGTGTGTGTACGCGTGTGTGTAGGTGTGTGTGTGTACGTGTGTTTGTAGGTGTGTGTGTGTGTGTGTACGTGTGTGTGTAGGTGTGTGTGTGTGTGTACGCGTGTGTGTAGGTGTGTGTGTGTACGTGTGTGTGTAGGTGTGTGTGTGTGTGTGTACGTGTGTGTGTAGGTGTGTGTGTGTGTACGTGTGTGTGTAGGTGTGTGTGTAGGTGCGTGTGTGTATGTGTGTGTGTGTGTGTGTATGTGTGTGTGTATGTGTGTGTGTAGGTGTGTGTGTGTGTATGTGTGTGTGTGTGTGTGTATGTGTGTGTGTAGGTGTGTGTGTGTGTACGTGTGTGTGTGTCACTGTGTGTGTGTAGGTGTGTACGTGTGTGTACGTGTGTGTGTCACTGTGTGTGTGTCACTGTGTGTGTGTCACTGTGTGTGTAGGTGTGTGTGTGTGTGTGTACGTGTGTGTGTAGGTGTGTGTGTGTACGTGTGTGTGTAGGTGTGTGTGTGTGTACGTGTGTGTGTAGGTGTGTGTGTATGTGTGTGTGTAGGTGTGTGTGTGTGTGTGTAGGTGTGTGTGTGTGTGTGTAGGTGTGTGTGTGTAGGTGTGTGTATGTGTGTACGTGTGTTTGTGTGTCTGGACCTGTAGAAGCAGGAAGCCGCCGCCTACTGCAGTTGCTGCCAGTTTCCCCACTTTCTGGAACACGAAGCCTGCACACCTGCACACAGCACAGACAAAGGTCCCCCGTGTAGCCTCTAACAGACTGTAGGGGCAAGTGCTGTTAGCGAGTAGCACCTATGAAGGCCGGCACGGCACACGAGGGGGTGGGTGGCCAGCACCACGCCCGGCCGCCTTTGTCTCCCCAGTGACGATGTTCACTACACACCGCACCAGGTACTCATTTAAGGCTGAGTTGACCTAGGGGAGGCCCAGGACCAGTTCAGATAATCGTCACCGGTGGTGTTGGCCGTGAGCGGGAATCGAACTCGGGTCGCCGGGTTCGTAGCGCAGCGTAGCGCTAACCGCTGCACCACCGCTCCCCACCAAAAAACACACGTACACACACGTACACACACGTACACACACACACGTACACACACACACGTACACACACACACGTACACACACACACGTACACACACACGTGTGTTGAACTTCTTTCACACCGTACGTAGCCAACCGTGCTATGTGTGTGTGTGTTGAACGTGGTTGTTGGTGGGGGTGTGGTTGGCGTGGTTACTGGTGGCGGTGGTGTGGTTGGCGTGGTTACTGGTGGCGGTGGTGTGGTCGGTGTGGTTACTGGTGGCGGTGGTGTGGTTGGCGTGGTTACTGGTGGTGGGGGTGTGGTTGGCGTGGTTACTGATGGCGGTGGTGTGGTTGGCGTGGTTACTGGTGGTGGGGGTGTGGTCGGTGTGGTTACTGATGGCGGTGGTGTGGTTGGCGTGGTTACTGATGGCGGTGGTGTGGTTGGCGTGGTTACTGGTGGCGGTGGTGTGGTCGGTGTGGTTACTGGTGGCGGTGGTGTGGTTGGCGTGGTTACTGGTGGTGGGGGTGTGGTTGGCGTGGTTACTGATGGCGGTGGTGTGGTTGGCGTGGTTACTGGTGGTGGGGGTGTGGTCGGTGTGGTTACTGATGGCGGTGGTGTGGTTGGCGTGGTTACTGATGGCGGTGGTGTGGTTGGCGTGGTTACTGGTGGCGGTGGTGTGGTCGGTGTGGTTACTGGTGGCGGTGGTGTGGTTGGCGTGGTTACTGGTGGTGGGGGTGTGGTTGGCGTGGTTACTGATGGCGGTGGTGTGGTTGGCGTGGTTACTGGTGGTGGGGGTGTGGTTGGCGTGGTTACTGGTGGTGGTGGTGTGGTTGGCGTGGTTACTGGTGGCGGTGGTGTGGTTGGCGTGGTTACTGGTGGTGGGGGTGTGGTTGGCGTGGTTACTGATGGCGGTGGTGTGGTTGGCGTGGTTACTGGTGGTGGGGGTGTGGTTGGCGTGGTTACTGATGGCGGTGGTGTGGTTGGCGTGGTTACTGGTGGTGGGGGTGTGGTTGGCGTGGTTACTGATGGCGGTGGTGTGGTTGGCGTGGTTACTGGTGGTGGGGGTGTGGTTGGCGTGGTTACTGATGGCGGTGGTGTGGTTGGCGTGGTTACTGATGGCGGTGGTGTGGTTGGCGTGGTTACTGGTGGTGGGGGTGTGGTTGGCGTGGTTACTGATGGCGGTGGTGTGGTTGGCGTGGTTACTGGTGGTGGGGGTGTGGTTGGCGTGGTTACTGATGGCGGTGGTGTGGTTGGCGTGGTTACTGGTGGTGGTGGTGTGGTCGGCGTGGTTACTGGTGGCGGTGGTGGTGTGGTTGGCGTGGTTACTGGTGGTGGTGGTGTGGTTGGCGTGGTTACTGGCGGTGGTGGTGTGGTTGGCGTGGTTACTGGTGGCGGTGGTGGTGTGGTTGGCGTGGTTACTGGTGGTGGTGGTGGTGTGGTTGGCGTGGTTACTGGCGGTGGTGGTGTGGTTGGCGTGGTTACTGGCGGTGGTGGTGGTGTGGTTGGCGTGGTTACTGGCGGTGGTGGTGTGGTTGGCGTGGTTACTGGTGGTGGTGGTGGTGTGGTTGGCGTGGTTACTGGCGGTGGTGGTGTGGTTGGCGTGGTTACTGGTGGCGGTGGTGTGGTTGGCGTGGTTACTGGTGGCGGTGGTGTGGTCGGTATGGTTAGTGGTGGTGGTGGTGGTGTGGTTGGCGTGGTTACTGGCGTTGTGTCCACCCACCAGCCCCCCGCGCCCCCCACCGCGATCTGCGTGGCCACCGAGTACTTCTGTGCGATGGGGCCGGACTCGCGGCCCAACACTCGCTGCAGCCAGCCGCCACCACCGCCACCACCACCACCGCCACGGTGTCGTCGCGCGTAGCCGGCCAGGTCGAGCAGCTCGTACTCCTCGCCAGCCTCGTCCCGCTCTGCAGAGACACGCGCAGAGAGACACACGGAGTGAGACACGCGGAGACACGCGGAGAGAGACACGCGGAGAGAGACACGCGGAGAGAGACACACGGAGTGAGACACGCGGAGAGAGACACACGGAGTGAGACACGCGGAGAGAGACACACGGAGTGAGACACGCGGAGTGAGACACACGGAGAGAGACACGCGGAGAGAGACACGCGGAGAGAGACACGCGGAGACACACAGAGACACGCGGAGACACACGGAGAGAGAGACACGCGGAGAGAGAGACAGAGACACGGAGTGAGACACACAGAGAGAGACACACGGAGTGAGAGACACGGAGAGAGACACACGGAGTGAGACACGCGGAGAGAGAGACACGGAGAGAGACACGCGGAGTGAGACACGCGGAGAGACACGCGGAGAGAGACACGCGGAAAGACACGCGGAGAGAGACACACGGGTCTATGGGTCTCTGTGGGTCTCTGTGGGTCTACATGGGTCTCTGTGGGTCTCTGTGGGTCTCTGTGGGTCAATGGATTTCTATGGGTCTCTGTGGGTCTCTGTGGGTCTCTGTGGGTCTCTATGGGTCTCTGTGGGTCTATGGGTCTCTGTGGGTCTCTATGGGTCTCTATGGGTCTCTGTGGGTCTCTATGGGTCTCTGTGGGTCTCTATGGGTCTCTGTGGGTCTATGGGTCTCTGTGGGTCTCTGTGGGTCTCTGTGGGTCTATGTGGGTCTCTGTGGGTCTCTGTGGGTCTGTGGGTCTCTATGGGTCTCTGTGGGGCTCTGTAAGTCTCTGTGGGTCTCTGTGGGTCTCTGTGGGTTTCTGTGGGTCTCTGTAGGTCTCTCTGGGTCTCTGTGGGTCAATATGGGTATTTGTGGGTCTCTATGGGTCTCTGTGGGTCTCTATGGGTCTCTGTGGGTCTCTATGGGTCTCTGTGGGTCTCTGTGGGTCTCTGTGGGTCTCTGTGGGTCTCTCTGGGTCTCTATGAGTCTCTATGGGTCTCTGTGGGTCTCTGTGGGTCTCTGTGGGTCTCTCTGGGTCTCTATGAGTCTCTATGGGTCTCTATGGGTCTCTGTGGGTCTCTATGGGTCTCTGTGGATCTCTATGGGTCTCTGTGGGTCTCTCTGGGTCTCTCTGGGTCTCTATGAGTCTCTATGGGTCTCTGTGGGTCTCTGTGGGTCTCTCTGGGTCTCTCTGGGTCTCTATGGGTCTCTCTGGGTCTCTGTGGGTCTCTGTGGGTCTCTGTGGGTCTCTATGGGTCTCTGTGGGTCTCTCTGGGTCTCTCTGGGTCTCTCTGAGTCTCTATGGGTCTCTGTGGGTCTCTGTGGGTCTCTCTGGGTCTCTCTGGGTCTCTATGAGTCTCTATGGGTCTCTGTGGGTCTCTGTGGGTCTCTATGGGTCTCTGTGGGTCTATGCGTCTCTGTGTCTCTGTGGGTCTCAGTGGGTCTATGGGTCTTTGTGGGTCTATATGGGTCTCTGTGTGTCTCTATGGGTCTCAGTGGGTCTCTATGGGTCTTTGTGGGTCTATATGGGTCTCTGTGTGTCTCTATGGGTCTCTGTGGGTCTCTATGGGTCTTTGTGGGTCTATATGGGTCTGTGTGTCTCTGTGGGTCTCAGTGGGTCTCTATGGGTCTTTGTGGGTCTATATGGGTCTCTATGGGTCTCTGTGGGTCTATGCGTCTCTGTGTCTCTGTGGGTCTCAGTGGGTCTATGGGTCTTTGTGGGTCTATATGGGTCTCTGTGTGTCTCTATGGGTCTCAGTGGGTCTCTATGGGTCTCTGTGGGTCTCTATGGGTCTTTGTGGGTCTATATGGGTCTCTGTGTGTCTCTATGGGTCTCTGTGGGTCTCTATGGGTCTTTGTGGGTCTATATGGGTCTCTGTGTGTCTCTATGGGTCTCAGTGGGTCTCTATGGGTCTTTGTGGGTCTATATGGGTCTCTGTGTGTCTCTATGGGTCTCTGTGGGTCTCTATGGGTCTTTGTGGGTCTATATGGGTCTCTGTGTGTCTCTATGGGTCTCAGTGGGTCTCTATGGGTCTTTGTGGGTCTATATGGGTCTCTGTGTGTCTCTGGGTCTCTGTGGGTCTCTATGGGTCTTTGTGGGTCTATATGGGTCTCTGTGTGTCTCTATGGGTCTCTGTGGGTCTCTATGGGTCTCTGTGGGTCTCTATGGGTCTCAGTGGGTCTCTATGGGTCTTTGTGGGTCTATATGGGTCTCTGTGTGTCTCTAGGTCTCTGTGGGTCTCTATGGGTCTTTGTGGGTCTATATGGGTCTCTGTGTGTCTCTATGGGTCTCTGTGGGTCTCTATGGGTCTCTGTGTGTCTCTATGGGTCTCAGTGGGTCTCTATGGGTCTTTGTGGGTCTATATGGGTCTCTGTGTGTCTCTGGGTCTCTGTGGGTCTCTATGGGTCTCTGTGTGTCTCTATGGGTCTCTGTGGGTCTCTATGGGTCTCTGTGGGTCTATATGGGTCTCTGTGGGTCTATATGGGTCTCTGTGTGTCTCTATGGGTCTCTGTGGGTCTCTATGGGTCTCTGTGGGTCTCTATGGGTCTCAGTGGGTCTCTATGGGTCTTTGTGGGTCTATATGGGTCTCTGTGTGTCTCTAGGTCTCTGTGGGTCTCTATGGGTCTTTGTGGGTCTATATGGGTCTCTGTGTGTCTCTATGGGTCTCTGTGGGTCTCTATGGGTCTCTGTGTGTCTCTATGGGTCTCAGTGGGTCTCTATGGGTCTCTGTGTGTCTCTATGGGTCTTTGTGGGTCTCTATGGGTCTCTGTGTGTCTCTATGGGTCTTTGTGGGTCTCTATGGGTCTCTGTGTGTCTCTATGGGTCTTTGTGGGTCTCTATGGGTCTCTGTGTGTCTCTATGGGTCTCTGTGGGTCTATATGGGTCTCTGTGTGTCTCTATGGGTCTCTGTGTGTCTCTATGGGTCTCTGTGGGTCTATATGGGTCTCTGTGTGTCTCTATGGGTCTCAGTGGGTCTCTATGGGTCTTTGTGGGTCTATATGGGTCTCTGTGTGTCTCTATGGGTCTCTGTGGGTCTCTATGGGTCTCTGTGGGTCTCTAGAAACACGAGCATTTGGTTGCTATAAATGTCCACTTGGCCGAGCTGTTACTTGTTGACGGCCAGGGAGGGCGTCGCTTCTCTGAGCGAAGACTTCCCGCGGGGCAGCTCAGTGCGTTCCTGTCTGGGTGACGTTGCTTTCCTAGCAGCGTTCGTTCGGTGCATTCCCCACCCAATATCGTCTGCTGTAGCTGTGCTGCTGTAGCTGTGCTGCTGTAGCTGTGCTGCTGTAGCTGTGCTGCTGTAGCTGTGCTGCTGTAGCTGTGCTGCTGTAGCTGTGCTGCTGTAGCTGTGGCTGTGCTGCTGTAGCTGTGCTGCTGTAGCTGTGCTGCTGTAGCTGTGCTGCTGTAGCTGTGCTGCTGTAGCTGTGCTGCTGTGGCTGTGCTGCTGTGGCTGTGCTGCTGTGGCTGTGCTGCTGTGGCTGTGCTGCTGTGGCTGTGCTGCTGTGGCTGTGCTGCTGTGGCTGTGCTGCTGTGGCTGTGCTGCTGTGGCTGTGCTGCTGTGGCTGTGCTGCTGTGGCTGTGCTGCTGTGGCTGTGCTGCTGTGGCTGTGCTGCTGTGGCTGTGCTGCTGTGGCTGTGCTGCTGTGGCTGTGCTGCTGTGGCTGTGCTGCTGTGGCTGTGCTGCTGTGGCTGTGCTGCTGTGGCTGTGCTGCTGTGGCTGTGCTGCTGCTGTAGCTGTACTGCTGCTGTAGCTGTACTGCTGCTGTAGCTGTACTGCTGCTGTAGCTGTACTGCTGTAGCTGTGCTGCTGCTGTAGCTGTGCTGCTGTGGCTGTGCTGCTGCTGTAGCTGTGCTGCTGCTGTAGCTGTGCTGCTGTAGCTGTGCTGCTGCTGTAGCTGTGCTGCTGCTGTAGCTGTGCTGCTGCTGTAGCTGTACTGCTGTAGCTGTGCTGCTGTAGCTGTGCTGCTGCTGTAGCTGTACTGCTGTAGCTGTGCTGCTGTGGCTGTGCTGCTGTGGCTGTGCTGCTGCTGTAGCTGTACTGCTGTAGCTGTGCTGCTGCTGTAGCTGTGCTGCTGTAGCTGTGCTGCTGCTGTAGCTGTGCTGCTGTAGCTGTGCTGCTGCTGTAGCTGTACTGCTGCTGTAGCTGTACTGCTGCTGTAGCTGTACTGCTGTAGCTGTGCTGCTGCTGTAGCTGTGCTGCTGTAGCTGTGCTGCTGCTGTAGCTGTACTGCTGTAGCTGTGCTGCTGCTGTAGCTGTACTGCTGCTGTAGCTGTGCTGCTGCTGTAGCTGTACTGCTGTGGCTGTGCTGCTGTGGCTGTGCTGCGGTGGCTGTGCTGCTGCTGTAGCTGTACTGCTGTAGCTGTGCTGCTGCTGTAGCTGTACTGCTGTAGCTGTGCTGCTGCTGTAGCTGTGCTGCTGTAGCTGTGCTGCTGCTGTAGCTGTACTGCTGTAGCTGTGCTGCTGCTGTAGCTGTACTGCTGTAGCTGTGCTGCTGCTGTAGCTGTACTGCTGTAGCTGTGCTGCTGCTGTAGCTGTGCTGCTGTAGCTGTGCTGCTGCTGTAGCTGTACTGCTGCTGTAGCTGTACTGCTGTAGCTGTGCTGCTGCTGTAGCTGTGCTGCTGTAGCTGTGCTGCTGCTGTAGCTGTACTGCTGCTGTAGCTGTACTGCTGTAGCTGTGCTGCTGCTGTAGCTGTGCTGCTGTAGCTGTGCTGCTGTGGCTGTGCTGCTGCTGTAGCTGTACTGCTGTAGCTGTGCTGCTGCTGTAGCTGTGCTGCTGTAGCTGTGCTGCTGCTGTAGCTGTACTGCTGCTGTAGCTGTACTGCTGCTGTAGCTGTACTGCTGTAGCTGTGCTGCTGCTGTAGCTGTGCTGCTGTAGCTGTGCTGCTGCTGTAGCTGTGCTGCTGCTGTAGCTGTGCTGCTGCTGTAGCTGTACTGCTGTACTGCTGCTGCAGCTGTGCTGCTGCTGTGCTGCTGCTGTAGCTGTACTGCTGCTGTAGCTGTACTGCTGCAGTAGCTGTGCTGCTGCTGTAGCTGTGCTGCTGTAGCTGTGCTGCTGCTGTAGCTGTGCTGCTGCTGCAGCTGTGCTGCTGCTGCAGCTGTGCTGCTGCAGTAGCTGTGCTGCTGCAGTAGCTGTGCTGCTGCTGCAGCTGTGCTGCTGCTGTAGCTGTGCTGCTGCAGTAGCTGTGCTGCTGTAGCTGTGCTGCTGCTGTAGCTGTGCTGCTGCTGTAGCTGTGCTGCTGTAGCTGTGCTGCTGCTGCAGCTGTGCTGCTGCAGTAGCTGTGCTGCTGTAGCTGTGCTGCTGCTGCAGCTGTGCTGCTGCAGTAGCTGTGCTGCTGCTGCAGCTGTGCTGCTGCAGTAGCTGTGCTGCTGCTGTAGCTGTGCTGCTGCAGTAGCTGTGCTGCTGCTGTAGCTGTGCTGCTGCAGCTGTGCTGCTGCTGTAGCTGTGCTGCTGCAGTAGCTGTGCTGCTGCTGTAGCTGTGCTGCTGTAGCTGTGCTGCTGCTGCAGCTGTGCTGCTGCAGTAGCTGTGCTGCTGTAGCTGTGCTGCTGCTGCAGCTGTGCTGCTGCAGTAGCTGTGCTGCTGCTGCAGCTGTGCTGCTGCAGTAGCTGTGCTGCTGCTGTAGCTGTGCTGCTGCAGTAGCTGTGCTGCTGCTGCAGCTGTGCTGCTGCAGTAGCTGTGCTGCTGCTGTAGCTGTGCTGCTGCAGTAGCTGTGCTGCTGCTGTAGCTGTGCTGCTGCAGCTGTGCTGCTGCTGTAGCTGTGCTGCTGCAGTAGCTGTGCTGCTGTAGCTGTGCTGCTGCTGCAGCTGTGCTGCTGCAGTAGCTGTGCTGCTGCTGCAGCTGTGCTGCTGCAGTAGCTGTGCTGCTGCTGTAGCTGTGCTGCTGCAGTAGCTGTGCTGCTGCTGCAGCTGTGCTGCTGCAGTAGCTGTGCTGCTGCTGTAGCTGTGCTGCTGCAGTAGCTGTGCTGCTGCTGTAGCTGTGCTGCTGCTGTAGCTGTGCTGCTGCAGTAGCTGTGCTGCTGCTGTAGCTGTGCTGCTGCAGTAGCTGTGCTGCTGCTGTAGCTGTGCTGCTGCTGCAGCTGTGCTGCTGCAGTAGCTGTGCTGCTGCTGCAGCTGTGCTGCTGCAGTAGCTGTGCTGCTGCTGTAGCTGTGCTGCTGCTGTAGCTGTGCTGCTGCAGTAGCTGTGCTGCTGCTGTAGCTGTACTGCTGCAGTAGCTGTGCTGCTGCTGTAGCTGTGCTGCTGCAGTAGCTGTGCTGCTGCTGCAGCTGTGCTGCTGCAGTAGCTGTGCTGCTGCTGTAGCTGTGCTGCTGCAGTAGCTGTGCTGCTGCAGTAGCTGTGCTGCTGCTGTAGCTGTGCTGCTGCTGTAGCTGTACTGCTGCAGTAGCTGTGCTGCTGCTGTAGCTGTGCTGCTGCTGTAGCTGTGCTGCTGCTGTAGCTGTGCTGCTGCAGTAGCTGTGCTGCTGCTGTAGCTGTGCTGCTGCAGTAGCTGTGCTGCTGCTGTAGCTGTACTGCTGCAGTAGCTGTGCTGCTGCTGTAGCTGTGCTGCTGCAGTAGCTGTGCTGCTGCAGTAGCTGTGCTGCTGCTGCAGCTGTGCTGCTGCAGTAGCTGTGCTGCTGCAGTAGCTGTGCTGCTGCTGCAGCTGTGCTGCTGCTGCAGCTGTGCTGCTGCTGTTCAGCTGTGCTGCTGCTGTTCAGCTGTACTGCTGTTCAGCTGTTCCACTGCACTGCGCCACTAATTCCGAGCCCCGACCCCAGGGGCGGTTGCTGCCCGGCCCGGCCGCCTCGAGGCGCTCCAAACCCGGCAGAGGCAACTAGCCGAGGACGGTCGCATAGGCCCGGTTCCTCAAATGTAGTTTTGTTTTTGTGTGAACGCATCGCGATGTTTGTTTGTCGTGTAAATGTCATTTCCTTCCCATCGCTACACGACGCCTCGGCTACTGACGAGACGGTGACATGCTGGCGGGTGAGCAAAAAAGGTGAGTGGTGAGCGGTGGTGGTGAGCGATGGGCAAGCCACTCACCCCCTTTACGCTCCGCCATGGCGCTTGTGTCTGTAACGTCCTTGCACCCCCCCCCCACGCCACACGCCACAATGGACGAGTCCAAATCTCACGACAGGAAACCCCCTTCCTACCCCCCAAGCGTCACGGACACATTTGACGAGTCCAAATCTCACAAGAGGAACCCCCCCCCGCGCCACACGGCCAGAATGGACGAGTCCAAATCTTACCACAGGACCCCCCCCCCCCGAACTCCACACGCCACAATGGACGAGTCCAAATCTCACCACAGGAACCCCCCCCCGCGCCACACGCCACAATGGACGAGTCCAAATCTCACCACAGGAACCCCCCCCCACGCCACACGCCACAATGGACGAGTCCAAATCTCACCACAGGAACCCCCCCCCACGCCACACGCCACAATGGACGAGGCCAAATCTCACCACAGGAAATCCCCCCCCACGCCACACGCCACAATGGACGAGTCCAAATCTCACCACAGGAACCCCCCCCCACGCCACACGCCACAATGGACGAGTCCAAATCTCACCACAGGAACCCCCCCCCACGCCACACGCCACAATGGACGAGGCCAAATCTCACCACAGGAAATCCCCCCCACGCCACACGCCACATTTGACGAGGCCAAATCTCACCACAGGAAATCCCCCCACGCCACACGGCCAGAATGGACGAGGCCAAATCTCACCACAGGAACCCCCCCCCCACGCCACACGCCACAATGGACGAGGCCAAATCTCACCACAGGAAATCCCCCCCACGCCACACGGCCAGAATGGACGAGGCCAAATCTCACCACAGGAACCCCCCCCCACGCCACACGCCACAATGGACGAGGCCAAATCTCAACACGGCTCTTCTGCCGTGTGTGGCTGCGATAATAGACGTGCCCAAATCTCAGAATCTTCATTTTATACTCGAATAATCCAATGAGCCATGAAGCTCTTTTTTGTGCGAGATGTGCAAATGTTCAGTGCGGGTAAAACCTCCACGCCACGACCTGAATGGATGAGTCTAGATTTTTTAATCGCGGTTATCGTCCCAACCACCACCGGAATGGATGAGTCCAGATCTCACTGCGGTCACCCCCGACTGACTATAAGACGCACATATTTAATGGGATTTTTACTTCTAGATTTGAAGATTTCGTGACTGCAAAGATTCATATTCTTGGGTTTTTTCGGTAAAGTCACGTAGGTAAAAACATTAATCCTTTATATGCGTGGCATCGGGGCAGCTAGAGTCCTCTCGTCCTCTGGCTTGAGATGGCTGCCACCTATGCGTCAGATGATTGTCTGGCAGCATTAAACAATTGGTAATTAAATATTTTTAAAAATTTCCCTAAACAGTGTAAAATTTTGGAATTTTTTTTCACGAAAATGCATTGTCACGCACAACGAGTCTGTGTGCAAAATGTCAGCTCGATTGGATCGTGGGAAGTGGGTTAAAAAACGACCGAAAGATTTGCACGGTCCTTAGCAAGCAAGCGAACTTAATATAAAGGATTTAAAAAAATAAAATAAAATCACGACGTTTCGGAGGCAACACAAGCTTCCGTCTTCAGGTGGAACCGTCACAGTACGCTTGCTGTATCAAGTAGATTACTTATCGGACTTGTTTTACTCTGTAAAGTTATGCTCTTGTTATTAGACGCACTTTCCCAGTATTTTAACGGAATATAAGACGCACTTTTGTTCATCCTTCACTTTTTAATGCGTTTTTTTTTGTGGTGAGCCATGCGATTATTGCACCAACAAGACT
Organism: Lampetra fluviatilis; assembly: GCF_964198595.1. Classification (NCBI taxonomy): domain Eukaryota; kingdom Metazoa; phylum Chordata; class Hyperoartia; order Petromyzontiformes; family Petromyzontidae; genus Lampetra; species Lampetra fluviatilis. The sequence continues at coordinate 4,455,511 of NC_136340.1, read as the reverse complement.
ACATCCTGGCCGCTTTATTTCTAGGAAACCTGGTTAAACCAAAAGACGCGAAAAAATAATCTTGAAAGCTAAACTTACGTTCATGCAAAAGCCATCAGCTGTTCGTGAAGAACTGCATTTTTCTTAGGTTTTTTCGGTAAAGTCACGTAGGTAAAACATTAAAATTAATGAAAGTAAAATAAAATAAAAAAAATAATGCAGCAAATCTGGCTGTGACGGTCCCACCTGATGACGGAGACTTGTGTTGCCTCCGAAACGTCGTGATTTTAATTTTATTTTACTTTCATTAATTTTGATGTTTGACCTACGTGACTTTACCGAAAAAACCTAAGAAGATGAATCCTTGCAGTCACGAAAGCTTCACATCTAGAAAGATATTGTTGGTACGTGCAAAGACAACGGCTGCTGTCTGATCACAACGTCTGTCTCTACTCACAGCCTCTGTCTGCCAACTTCTGTCTGAACGCGACTTCTGTCTGCACACGACTTCTGTCTGCACACAACTTCTGTCTGAACGCGACTTCTGTCTGGAACTCAATGTATACACCTTCCCTTCAAGGGCGATGACGTCAACCAAGGGTGACGTAGGTCAACAATGTCACGTGCACACATCTGGTGGTTTTCTATTGGCTGGGTGGGAAAAGGGGCGGGGCTGTGAGAGAGGTTAGAGTGGGTGGGTAGGAGAAGGGGGGTGGCCTGGGAGGGGGGAAGAGGGGGGGAGGTGCTGGGAGGGAGAGGGGGGGGGCTAGGAGAGGGGGGGGGGGAGGTGCTGGGAGGGAGAGGGGGGGGGCTAGGAGAGGGGGGGGGGGAGGTGCTGGGAGGGAGAGGGGGGGGGCTAGGAGAGGGGGGAAGAGGGGGGGAGGTGCTGGGAGGGAGAGGGGGGGGGCTAGGAGAGGGGGGGGGGGAGGTGCTGGGAGGGAGAGGGGGGGGCTAGGAGAGGGGGGGGAGAGGGGGGGTGCTGGGAGGGAGAGGGGGGGGCTAGGAGAGGGGGGAAGAGGGGGGAGGTGCTGGGAGGGAGAGGGGGGGGCTAGGAGAGGGGGGGGGGAGGTGCTGGGAGGGAGAGGGGGGGGCTAGGAGAGGGGGAAGAGGGGGGAGGTGCTGGGAGGGAGAGGGGGGGGCTAGGAGAGGGGGGGGGAGGTGCTGGAGGGAGAGGGGGGGCTAGGAGAGGGGGGGAAGAGGGGGAGGTGCTGGGAGGGAGAGGGGGGGGCTAGGAGAGGGGGGGAAGAGGGGGGAGGTGCTGGGAGGGAGAGGGGGGGGGGGCTAGGAGAGGGGGGGGGGAGGTGCTGGGAGGGAGAGGGGGGGCTAGGAGAGGGGGGGGGAGAGGGGGGTGCTGGGAGGGAGAGGGGGGGCTAGGAGAGGGGGGAAGAGGGGGGAGGTGCTGGGAGGGAGAGGGGGGGGCTAGGAGAGGGGGGGGGGGAGGTGCTGGGAGGGACGAGGGGGGGCTAGGAGAGGGGGGGGGGAGAGGGGGGTGCTGGGAGGGAGATGGGGGGCTAGGAGAGGGGGGGAAGAGGGGGGAGGTGCTGGGAGGGAGAGGGGGGGGGCTAGGAGAGGGGGGGGGGGGAGGTGCTGGGAGGGAGAGGGGGGGGCTAGGAGAGGGGGGGGGAGAGGGGGGGTGCTGGGAGGGAGAGGGGGGTGCTGGGAGGGAGAGGGGGGGGGGCTAGGAGAGGGGGGGGAAGGTACTGGGAGGGAGATGGGGGGCTAGGAGAGGGGGGGAGAGGGGGGAGGTGCTGGGAGGGAGAGGGGGGGGGCTAGGAGACGGGGGGGAGGTGCTGGGAGGGAGAGGGGGGGCTAGGAGAGGGGGGGGGGAGAGGGGGGGTGCTGGGAGGGAGAGGGGGGTGCTGGGAGGGAGAGGGGGGGGCTAGGAGAGGGGGGGGGAGGTGCTGGGAGGGAGAGGGGGGGGGCTAGGAGAGGGGGGGGGGAGGTGCTGGGAGGGAGAGGGGGGGGCTAGGAGAGGGGGGGGGAAGGTACTGGGAGGGAGATGGGGGGGCTAGGAGAGGGGGGGGAGAGGGGGGAGGTGCTGGGAGGGAGGGGGGGGGGCTAGGAGAGGGGGGGGGAGGTGCTGGGAGGGAGAGGGGGGGGCTAGGAGACGGGGGGGGGGGAGGGGGGTGCTGGGAGGGAGAGGGGGGGTGCTGGGAGGGAGAGGGGGGGGGGGCTAGGAGAGGGGGGAGGGAGGTGCTGGGAGGGAGAGAGGGGGGGCTAGGAGACGGGGGGGGGGAGAGGGGGGGTGCTGGGAGGGAGGAGAGGGGGGGGGCTAGGAGAGGGGGGGGAAGGTACTGGGAGGGAGATGGGGGGGCTAGGAGAGGGGGGGAGAGGGGGGGAGGTGCTGGGAGATGGAGGGGGGGGCTATTAGAGGGGGGGGAGGTGCTGGGGAGGGAGAGGGGGGGCTAGGAGAGAGGGGGGGAGAGGGGGGGTGCTGGGAGGGAGAGGGGGGGCTAGGAAAGGGGGGGGGAGAGGTGCTGGGAGGGAGAGGGGGGGGCTACGAGAGGGGAGGGGGGTGCTGGGAGGGAGAGGGGGGGGCTACGAAAGAGGGGGGGGAGGGGGGTGTGGGAAGGAGAGGGGGGGGGAGAGGGGGGGCTAGGAGAGGGGGGGGAGGTGCTGGGAGGGAGAGGGGGGGGGCTAGGAGAGGGGGGGGGGGCTAGGAGAGGGGGGGGAGAGGGGGGGGAGGTACTGGGAGGGAGAGGGGGGACGAGCTCGAGAGAGGGGAGGGGCTAAGTGAGAGAGGGGGGAGTGGCTGAGAGGAAGGCGGGGCTAGTAAACATGAGGGGCGGGGCTGGGTGGGGTCAATGGGGGAGGGGCGTCGGGGTCATGCTACCGGAACCGCGGGGAGAGGAAAAGTGGTCACCTTAAAAATGTTTAAACATTTTTTTTTTCAAATCACACACAAAAAACAAAAATCACGATAACGACGACGATGAAACAAGCGATAGCAAACCATTGCGTTGGTTTTTATCGTTGTTATTTATTAAATAACGCGACATTTACCTCACGTGTGCACCGGGGCACCCCCTCAGGTTATTAACATCGCGACGACCTTGGGTGGGTTTTGGCGCCAATTTTTGTGAATCGACTTAAATCTTCGCAGTTTATGAGGGGGGAAGATTTCTTGACAGCTATGAAGCTGGGTTTGTAATCGCCAGCAGAAACGTCGGATTCGAATTGTAAATGTTCACAATCTATACTGCAGGAGGAATCCGATTAGCTTTAATGCTCTTTACACAGATGTCCACCATTGGAACCTCATTTGCCAGTAAAAAATATGATAATTGTTTTTTTTACCCTTCTATCTGGCAACAAAAACTGACACCTTTTTTTACAAGGAGTCATGTTTGCATAGACCGCAATACCTGCAGTCATAACGCCAACAAAAAAACATAACTGATAATGATATGCACTGTCCTTGAAGTTGATTGGTCCACACCCGAGACAGCTTTCCTTAGAGCCTAGTCTCACATGGTGTTGGACCAGATGACGCCAAAAGGCGCACAACTCAAAGACAACGCACCATCAGAGTTTGAGAGCTCGGGGTAAAGCACTTACACCATTGGAACCTCATTTGCCAGTAAAAAATATGATAGTTGTTTTTTTTCCCTTCTATTTGGCAACAAAAACTGACACCTTTTTTTACAAGGAGTCATGTTTGCATAGACCACAATACCTGCAGCCAGAATGCAAACAAAAACATAACTCTGATAATGATATGCACTGTCCTTGAAGTTGATTGAATGCACCATCAGATTATGAGAGCTCGGGGGTAAGCATTTACATGGTGTAAGTGCTTTACCCTGAGCTCTCATACTCTGATGGTGCATTGTCTTTGAGTTGTGCGCCTTTTGGCGTCATCTGGTCCAACACCAATGGAGACTAGGCTCTAAGGAAAGCTGTCTCGGGTGTGGACCAATCAACTTCAAGGACAGTGCATACATTATTAGAGTTATGTTTTTTTTGCATTATGACTGCAGCTATTGTGGTCAATGCAAACATGATTCCTCATAAAAAAGGTGTCAGTTTTGTTGCCAGATAATAGGGTAAAAAACCAATGATCATATTTTGTTACTGGCAAAGGAGGTACCAATGGTGTAAATGCTTTACCCCGAGCTCTCATACTCTGGTGGTGCATTGTCTTTGAGTTGTGCGCCTTTTGGCGTCATCTGGTCCAACACCAATGGAGACTAGGCTCTAAGGAAAGCTGTCTCGGGTGTGGACCAATCAACTTCAAGGACAGTGCATATCATCAAGGACAGTGCATACATTATCAGAGTTGTGTTTTTTGTTTGCATTACGACTGCAGGTATTGTGGTTTATGCAAACATGACTCCTTGTAAAAAAAAGATGTCAGTTTTTGTTGCCAGATAGAAGGGTTAAAAACAATTATCACATGTCCAGTTAGGGGCACGGTGGTCATGACGTCACAACAAACAATAAAATCGGAGTGCAAACTATAGGAAAGGTAAAACAATTACAAATATTAAATATATATTGTTTAATCTTACCACGTGAGGCCCACTGAGCTTATTGTCCAGAAGCCCCCTGGCAATCACAAATGATAAGCTCATCAAAGCGGCTTTCCACGTGGACATATTATTTGAACCTAAGCTTGTCACGTGCGCCCTCACCGTACGAATGAACCGATCGATCGGTGAGCCGATCGATCGATTGACGTCACGCGTCCATAAATGACGTCACGCGATTTTGGACGATTTTTGACCCCACTCGTCACACGGCGTCACAAAAAGTCAGACCCCCCCCCCCTAAAATATGACGTCACAAAGCTCTGCCCCCCCCCCCCCATTTTTTTTTAAACATGCTTCAAATAGCTTTAAACTATTGTCATTGTAGTGCGTATTTAATGTGGCGCTGCACTCTGATGTAGGAGAAAACATTTATTTAAAAGTCTATTTAATTAAGTAGAACGTTTTAAAGCTTTCATCTTCTTGATGAAAGGGATTCATCTTCTTGGTTCTTTCGGTAAAGCCACGTAGAAGGAAAATAATAAAATAATAAAAATAGAACATAATAAAATAAGATAATTCTCACGACGTTTCGGCCACAACGCAAGCAGCCGTCCTCAGGTGAAGAATGAATGGATCTTCACCTGAGGACGGCTGCTTGCGTTGTCGTGAACTATTTTGTCTTCTGTCAAAGTGACACTTTGTTGACTGATTGGCCGTGTCGGGTGGTGGAGGGTTGCGACACATTTATATTCAACGCGATCTGACCCAAAAACCTTGATTATGAATGATACTGGTCACCCAAGCCTGCGTATCATCATCTCGATAATCACCATCATCATCATCTCGATCACCATCATCATTGTTTTCACCACCATCACCACCATCATCATCATCTCTATCACATCATCAATGTCATCTCTATCATCATCAATATCATCTCTCTCACCATCATCTCTTTCACCATCATCATTTTAACACCATCGTCATCGTCATCGTCGCCCTCGCAAAAGAGGTTTTAACCTCAAGGGGTTTTTTGTGTTAACCTGGTTAGATGAAGGTGAAATACACCTGATGATGGACACCTATGTTGCGCCCGAAACGTCGTGATTTATTTTATTTTACCGAAAGAACCGAAGAGATCTTCTTGGTTCTTTCGGTAAAGTCACGTAGAAGGAAAATAATAAAATAATAAAAATAAAACACAATAAAATAATTCTCACGACGTTTCGGCCACAACGCAAGAAGCCGTCTTCTCGACAGACCTGTTCTCCACCTGAGGACGGCTGCTTGCGTTGTGGCCGAAACGTCGTGAGAATAATTTTATTATGTTCTATTTTTATTATTTTATTATTTTCCTTCTACGTGGCTTTACCGAAAGAACCAATAAGATGTATTTAGTCTCTACGCAGTAAGCGCTCTTCGCAAAGAAAATAGTCGCTTAAACAAGCGCACATTAAACAAGCGGTTACGATATTCTAAGGTTTTTTTTCGGTAAAGTCACGTAGGTAAAAAAAATTAAATTAATAAAAGTAAAATAAAATAAAGATATTTTCTGAAAGTAGAGGAAAGAGACCGTTCACGACCACCACAACCCACGACCTGCTTCAGAATTTGGACGCATTAATGCTCGAGGAATCCGATGACCTTTAAAGCTCTTGACCACAGTCGCACGTGGTCCCGTCCCTTGGATGAGCACTGGTCCCCTTGGCCACGCCCTCAGTTCCAGTGGGCGGGGGGGGGAGCCGAGGGGAGGGGGGTCTCAGATCTAAATGTGACCCCTAGGGGGTTCTAGCCCCCCCCCCCCACCACGACCCCCACCCCCCCCCCACAAGGAATTTCGTTCGCTCAACGCGAAGCCTTCAAATCTCCCCACCCCCCGTCACCCTCTCGCCCCCCCCCCCCACATTACGCGCTGGTACCGCCCCTTCGTCGTGAAGGGGGAGGGTGGTTGATTTAGCCCCCTCCCACTCGCCCCCTTCACGTGGGGGTAAGGGGGGGGGGGGTTCTAGCCCCTCCCCTCTCGCCCTTCATCGTGGAGGGGGGGGGTTATTTAGCCCCTCCCACTCGCCGCGTC
>NC_136340.1:4391842-4448786 GCF_964198595.1 Lampetra fluviatilis | reverse complement strand
CCCCCACCACCCCCACTTAAGCCCCTCCCCCACCACCCCCTCTTAAGCCCCTCCCCCACCACCCCCTCTTAAGCCCCTCCCCCACCACCCCCACTTAAGCCTCTCCCCCACCACCCCCCTTAAGCCCCTCCCCCCACCACCCCCTCTTAAGCCCCTCCCCCACCCACCCCCTCTTAAGCCCCTCCCCCACCACCCCCTCTTAAGCCCCTCCCCCACCACCCCCCTCTTAAGCCCCTCCCCCACCACCCCCACTTAAGCCTCTCCCCCACCACCCCCCTTAAGCCCCTCCCCCACCACCCCCACTTAAGGCCCCTCCCCCCCCCACCCCCCACTTAAGCCCCTCCCCCACCACCCCCCCCGCCCCCCAGCGTCGCGCGCGCCGGGCGATGCCCCAGCCAAAGATGGCGGCGGCGGAGAGGGCGAGCGCGCGCGCCGACAACAACAACGACGACAACAACAACAACAGCAGCGGCGGCAACAACAACAACAACAGCAGCAGCGAGAGCAGCAACAACAACAGCAGCAGCAACAGCAGCCACCATCACCACCATCGCGCCGTCAGCGGAGAGAACAGCAGCAGCAGCAGCGGCGGCGGTGGCAACAACAACGGCGGCGGTGGTGGTAGTGGTGGTGGTGGTGACAGCAGCAGCAGCAGCAACAACAGCAGCGAGAAAGACAACGACAAAGGAAGCGGCTGTAGTAGTCACAGCAGCAGCAGCAACGTTGTTGGTGGTGGTGGTGGTTGTGGTGGTGGTGCTGCTGCTGCTGCTGGTGGTGGTGGTCACGGCAAGAACGGCAGCAACGACATCGTCGGTGGTGGCGGTGGTGGTGAAGGCGGCCTCAGCTCCCACGAGCGGGAGTCAATCCGAGCCCTCGACAGGTGAAGACGAGTCGCCCGTGGTGGTGGTGGTGGACGAGGGGATTGGTAGTTCACTTCACTCCGTGGTGGACGAGGGGATTGGTAGTTCACTTCGTGGTGGTGGTGGACGAGGGGATTGGTAGTTCACTTCACTCCGTGGTGGACGAGGGGATTGGTAGTTCACTTCGTGGTGGTGGTGGACGAGGGGATTGGTAGTTCACTTCACTCCGTGGTGGACGAGGGGATTGGTAGTTCACTTCGTGGTGGTGGTGGACGAGGGGATTGGTAGTTCACTTCACTCCGTGGTGGACGAGGGGATTGGTAGTTCACTTCGTGGTGGTGGTGGTGGACGAGGGGATTGGTAGTTCACTTCACTCCGTGGTGGTGGACGAGGGGATTGGTAGTTCACGTCTTCTCTTTACTGGTGGTGGTGGACGAGGGGATTGGTAGTTCACTTCGTGGTGGTGGTGGACGAGGGGATTGGTAGTTCACTTCACTCCGTGGTGGTGGACGAGGGGATTGGTAGTTCACGTCTTCTCTTTACTGGTGGTGGTGGACGAGGGGATTGGTAGTTCACTTCGTGGTGGTGGTGGACGAGGGGATTGGTAGTCTACCTCTTCGTGGTGGTGGTGGACGAGGGGATTGGTAGTTCACGTCTTCTCTTCACTGGTGGTGGTGGTGGACGAGGGGATTGGTAGTTCACCACTTCACGTGGTGGTGGTGGACGAGGGGATTGGTAGTTCACCTCTTCGTGGTGGTGGTGGTGGTGGACGAGGGGTTGATAGTTCACCTCTTCGTGGTGGTGGTGGACGAGGGGTTGGTAGTTCACCTCTTCGTGGTGGTGGTGGACGAGGGGGTTGGTAGTTCACCTCTTCACTGGTGGTGGTGGACGAGGGGGTTGGTAGTCCACCTCTTCGTGGTGGTGGTGGACGAGGGGGTTGGTAGTTTACCTCTTCACGTGGTGGTGGACGAGGGGATTGGTAGTTCACTTCGTGGTGGTGGTGGTGGACGAGGGGGTTGGTAGTCCACCTCTTCGTGGTGGTGGTGGTGGACGAGGGGATTGGTAGTCCACCTCTTCACTCCGTGGTGGTGGTGGTGGACGAGGAGGTTGGTAGTCCACCTCTTCACGTCTCTCCCGTGGTTGATGGTGGATGACGATGGGATTCTCATTTGGCACCTTGTCAGCTTCCCATGTGTTGATGATGATGGCCCCTTGATGTAGCCTCTGGACTGTTGGGGGTGGACGTGGTGGACTGACGATTTTCACCTTCTCCACCTGAGCAAACCCCGTATCATCATCATCATCATCTTCGCCCTCAACTCGTCCGTCGCACCGACAACCCAGCGCCTACAAAAACCACATGCAACTATCACCAGCAACATGCAACAACGACCTCCTCACACCCACCACTAACCAGCTACAACTTTAACTAAGCACATTTAACTAGCAACAACCACATGCAACAACAACTAAGCTCTCACAACTACCACTCGGCACATGCAACTACTACACACCACATACAACTACCACTAAAGATTTGCGATCACCACCAATTACGTAATTATCTACAATCCACCCACCATAATCCACCTGTTCTTGCTAATCACTACAAGTAAAACCACCCACCTACCCATCACGACCACTCAGCTAACTACAACTACCAACCACTCAGCTATTCACTACGACTACCAACCACTCACCTACTCACCACAACTACCAACCACTCACCTACTCACCACAACTACCAACCACTCACCACCACTACCAACCACTCACCTACTCACCACAACTACCAACCACTCACCTACTCACCACAACTACCAACCACTCACCTACTCACCACAACTACCACCCACTCACTACAACTACCAACCACTCAACCTATTCACTACGACTACCAACCACTCACCTACTCACCACAACTACCAACCACTCACCTACTCACCACAACTACCAACCACTCACCACCACTACCAACCACTCACCTACTCACCACAACTACCAACCACTCACCTACTCACCACAACTACCAACCACTCACCTACTCACCACAACTACCAACCACTCACCTCACCACAACTACCAACCACTCACCACCACTACCAACCACTCACCTACTCACCACAACTACCAACCACTCACCACCACTACCAACCACTCGCCTACTCACCACAACTACCAACCACTCGCCTACTCACCACAACTACCAACCACTCACCTACTCACCACAACCACTCACCTATTCACCACAACTAGCAACCACTCACCTACTCACCACAACCACTCACCTACTCACCACAATTACCAACCACTCACCTATTCACCACAACTACCAACGACTCACCTACTCACCACAACTACCACCCACTCACCTACTCACCACAACTACCAACCACTCACCTACTCACCACAACTACCAACCACTCACCTACTCACCACAACTACCACCCACTCACCTACTCACCACAACTACCAACCACTCACCACCACTACCAACCACTCACCTACTCACCACAACTACCAACCACTCACCTACTCACCACAACTACCAACCACTCACCTACTCACCACAACTACCACCCACTCACTACAACTACCAACCACTCAACCTATTCACTACGACTACCAACCACTCACCTACTCACCACAACTACCAACCACTCACCTACTCACCACAACTACCAACCACTCACCACCACTACCAACCACTCACCTACTCACCACAACTACCAACCACTCACCTACTCACCACAACTACCAACCACTCACCTACTCACCACAACTACCAACCACTCACCTCACCACAACTACCAACCACTCACCACCACTACCAACCACTCACCTACTCACCACAACTACCAACCACTCACCACCACTACCAACCACTCGCCTACTCACCACAACTACCAACCACTCGCCTACTCACCACAACTACCAACCACTCACCTACTCACCACAACCACTCACCTATTCACCACAACTAGCAACCACTCACCTACTCACCACAACCACTCACCTACTCACCACAATTACCAACCACTCACCTATTCACCACAACTACCAACGACTCACCTACTCACCACAACTACCACCCACTCACCTACTCACCACAACTACCAACCACTCACCTACTCACCACAACTACCAACCACTCACCTACTCACCACAACTACCACCCACTCACCTACTCACCACAACTACCACCCACTCACCTACTCACCACAACTACCAGCCACTCATCTACTCACCACAACCACTCACCTACTCACCACAACTACCACCCACTCACCTACTCACCACAACTACCACCCACTCACCTACTCACCACAACTACCAGCCACTCATCTACTCACCACAACCACTCACCTACTCACCACAACTACCAACCACTCACCTACTCACCACAACTACCACCCACTCACCTACTCACCACAACTACCAACCACTCACCTATTCACCACAACTACCAACCACTCACCTATTCACCACAACTACCAACCACTCACCTACTCACTACAACTACCAACCACTCGCCTATTCACTACAACTACCAACCACTCACCTACTCACCACAACTACGAACCACTCACCTATTCACCACAACTACCAACCACTCACCTATTCACCACAACTACCAACCACTCGCCTATTCACCACAACTACCAACCACTCACCTACTCACTACAACTACCAACCACTCGCCTATTCACAACAACTACCAACCACTCACCTACTCACCACAACTACCAACCACTCACCTACTCACCACAACCACTCACCTACTCACCACAACTACCAACCACTCACCTCATCACAACTACCAACCACTCACCTACTCACCACAACTACCAACCACTCACCTACTCATCACAACTACCAACCACTCACCTACTCACTATAACTATCAATTAGCTCACCGCTACAACTACCAACCTACTCACCACCACCACATCATCAGTTGACATCACACATCATCACTCGAAACTGATGTTTACCTAGTCAACACCAACGTGTGACTGATGTTTATTTGTGAACAGCACTGCAACCATCACCATCATCACCACCATCATCACCACCATCATCACCATCATCACCACCATCATCACCACCATCACCATCATCATCACCATCATCACCACCACCATCACCACCATCATCACCACCATCATCATCACCACCATCATCACCATCATCACCACCACCATCACCACCATCACCACCATCATCACCACCATCACCACCATCATCACCATCATCACCACCATCATCACCATCATCACCACCATCATCACCATCATCACCACCATCATCACCACCACCATCACCACCATCACCACCATCACCACCATCATCACCACCATCATCACCATCATTACCACCATCACCACCATCGTCATCCTTGGTTGACGACGTGAGTGAGAGAGGGCCTGGGGGGGAGGGGGCTCAGTGAGTGGTGGGTGGGTTTGGTGAGTGGTGGTGGTGATTTTGGTGGAGGGCTGGTGGTGTTGGAGTTAGTGTTGGTGGTTATAATGGTGGTGTTGGAGTTAGTGTTGGTGGTTATGGTGGTGTTGGTGGTATTAGAGTTAGTGTTGCTGGTTATGGTGGTGTTGGTGGTGTTGGAGTTAGTGTTGGTGGTTATGATGGTGGTGGAGTTGGTGGTTCTGATGACGGTGTTTGGAGTTGGTGTTGGTGGTTATAATGGTGTTGGTGGCATTAGCGGAGGCTATGGTGGTAGTGGTGGTGGAGTTAGTGTTGGTGGTTATGGTAGTGGTGGTGGAGTTAGTGTTGGTGGTTATGGTGGTGGTGGAGTTAGTGTTGGTGGTTATGGTGGTGGTGGAGTTAGTGTTGGTGGTTATGGTAGTGGTGGTGGAGTTAGTGTTGCTGGTTATGGTGGTGTTGGTGGTGTTGGAGTTAGTGTTGGTGGTTATGATGGTGGTGGAGTTGGTGGTTCTGATGACGGTGTTTGGAGTTGGTGTTGGTGGTTATAATGGTGTTGGTGGCATTAGCGGAGGCTATGGTGGTAGTGGTGGTGGAGTTAGTGTTGGTGGTTATGGTGGTGGTGGTGGAGTTAGTGTTGGTGGTTATGGTGGTGGTGGAGTTAGTGTTGGTGGTTATGGTAGTGGTGGTGGAGTTAGTGTTGGTGGTTATGGTGGTGGTGGAGTTAGTGTTGGTGGTTATGGTAGTGGTGGTGGAGTTAGTGTTGGTGGTTATGGTAGTGGTGGTGGAGTTAGTGTTGGTGGTTATGGTAGTGGTGGTGGAGTTAGTGTTGGTGGTTATGGTGGTGGTGGAGTTAGTGTTGGTGGTTATGGTGGTGGTGGAGTTAGTGTTGGTGGTTATGGTAGTGGTGGTGGAGTTAGTGTTGCTGGTTATGGTGGTGTTGGTGGTGTTGGAGTTAGTGTTGGTGGTTATGATGGTGGTGGAGTTGGTGGTTCTGATGACGGTGTTTGGAGTTGGTGTTGGTGGTTATAATGGTGTTGGTGGCATTAGCGGAGGCTATGGTGGTAGTGGTGGTGGAGTTAGTGTTGGTGGTTATGGTGGTGGTGGTGGAGTTAGTGTTGGTGGTTATGGTGGTGGTGGAGTTAGTGTTGGTGGTTATGGTAGTGGTGGTGGAGTTAGTGTTGGTGGTTATGGTGGTGGTGGAGTTAGTGTTGGTGGTTATGGTAGTGGTGGTGGAGTTAGTGTTGGTGGTTATGGTAGTGGTGGTGGAGTTAGTGTTGGTGGTTATGGTAGTGGTGGTGGAGTTAGTGTTGGTGGTTATGGTGGTGGTGGAGTTAGTGTTGGTGGTTATGGTAGTGGTGGTGGAGTTAGTGTTGGTGGTTAGAGTAGTGGTGGTGGAGTTAGTGTTGGTGGTTATGGTAGTGGTGGCGTTAGTGTTGGTGGTTATGGTAGTGGTGGTGGAGTTAGTGTTGGTGGTTATGGTGGTGGTGGAGTTAGTGTTGGTGGTTATGGTGGTGGTGGTGGTGGAGTTAGTGTTGGTGGTTATGGTGGTGGTGGTGGAGTTAGTGTTGGTGGTTGTGGTGGTGGTGGAGTTAGTGTTGGTGGTTATGGTAGTGGTGGTGGAGTTAGTGTTGGTGGTTATGGTAGTGGTGGTGGAGTTAGTGTTGGTGGTTATGGTGGTGGTGGAGTTAGTGTTGGTGGTTATGGTGGTGGTGGAGTTAGTGTTGGTGGTTATGGTGGTGGTGGAGTTAGTGTTGGTGGTTATGGTAGTGGTGGTGGAGTTAGTGTTGGTGGTTAGAGTAGTGGTGGTGGAGTTAGTGTTGGTGGTTATGGTAGTGGTGGCGTTAGTGTTGGTGGTTATGGTAGTGGTGGTGGAGTTAGTGTTGGTGGTTATGGTGGTGGTGGAGTTAGTGTTGGTGGTTATGGTGGTGGTGGTGGTGGAGTTAGTGTTGGTGGTTATGGTGGTGGTGGTGGAGTTAGTGTTGGTGGTTGTGGTGGTGGTGGAGTTAGTGTTGGTGGTTATGGTAGTGGTGGTGGAGTTAGTGTTGGTGGTTATGGTAGTGGTGGTGGAGTTAGTGTTGGTGGTTATGGTGGTGGTGGAGTTAGTGTTGGTGGTTATGGTGGTGGTGGAGTTAGTGTTGGTGGTTATGGTGGTGGTGGAGTTAGTGTTGGTGGTTATGGTAGTGGTGGTGGAGTTAGTGTTGGTGGTTAGAGTAGTGGTGGTGGAGTTAGTGTTGGTGGTTATGGTGGTGGTGGAGTTAGTGTTGGTGGTTATGGTGGTGGTGGAGTTAGTGTTGGTGGTTATGGTGGTGGTGGTGGAGTTAGTGTTGGTGGTTATGATGGTGGTGGTGGCTATGGTGATAGTTGGAGTTCGTGTTGGTGATGATGATGGTGGTGGTGGTGGAGGCTATGGTGGGAGTTGGAGTTAGTGTTGGTGGTGATGGTGGTGGTGAAGGCTATGGTGGGAGGTAGTGTTGGTGATGGTGGTGGTGGCTATGGTGGGAGTTGGAGTTAGTGTTGGTGATGATGGTGGTGGTGATGGTGGTGGTGGGAGTTGGAGTTAGTGTTGGTGATGATGATGGTGGCTATGGTGGGAGTTAGTGTTGGTGATGATGATGGTGGTGGTGGTGGTGGCTATGGTGGGAGTTGGAGTTAGTGATGGTGGTGGTGGAGGCTATGGTGGGAGGTAGTGTTGGTGATGGTGGTGGTGGCTATGGTGGGAGTTGGAGTTAGTGTTGGTGATGATGGTGGTGGTGATGGTGGTGATGGTGGTGGTGGGAGTTGGAGTTAGCGTTGGTGGTGATGGTGGTGGTGGGAGTTGGAGTTAGTGTTGGTGATGATGGTGGTGGTGGTGGTGGAGGCTATGGTGGGAGTTAATGTTGGTGATGATGATGGTGGTGGTGATGATGGTGGTGGTGGTGGCTATGGTGGGAGTTGGAGTTAGTGTACGTGATGATGATGGTGGTGGTGATGATGATGGTGGTCTTGGCTATGCTGATAGTTGGAGTTAGTGTAGGTGGTGATGGTGGTGGTGGTGGCTATGGTGGGAGTTGGAGTTAGTGTTGGTGATGATGGTGGTGGTGGAGGCTATGGTGGGAGTTGGAGTTAGTGTTCGTGATGATGATGGTGGTGGTGGTGGTGGCTATGGTGGGAGTTGGAGTTGGAGTTAGTGTTGGTGATGATGGTGGTGGTGGTGGTGGCTATGGTGATAGTTGGAGTTAGTGTTGGTGGTGATGATGATGGTGGTGGTGGCTATGCTGATAGTTGGAGGTAGTGTTGGTGATGGTGGTGGCTATGGTGGGAGTTGGAGTTAGTGTTGGTGATGATGGTGGTGGTGGCTATGGTGGGAGTTGGAGTTAGTGTTGGTGATGATGGTGGTGGTGGCTATGGTGAAAGTTGGAGTTCGTGTTGGTGGTGGCTATGGTGGGAGTGGGAGTTGGAGTTAGTGTTGGTGATGATGGTGGTGGTGGCTATGGTGAAAGTTGGAGTTAGTGGTGGTGGTTATGATGGTGGTGGTGGTGGCTATGGTGGGAGTTGGAGTTAGTGTTGGTGATGATGGTGGTGGTGGTGGTGGCTATGGTGGGAGTTAGTGTTGGTGATGGTGGTGGTGGCTATGGTGGGAGTTGGAGTTAGTGTTGGTGATGATGGTGGTGGTGGTGGCTATGGTGGGAGTTAGTGTTGGTGATGGTGGTGGTGGCTATGGTGATGATGGTGGTGGCTGTACTTTTGGGGGGCGGGGGGCAGTGTTGTTGGTGGTGATTCGCGGTTGTTAGTTCCACGCTATTTTCTTCTCGTAGCGTTTCGCTCGGGGTGTTGGCTCGTGCGTGTTGGGGTATGAGCAATTGCTTGTTGGCGAGTGCCTGTCTTGTGAATGGGTGTTCTGTGTACGTGTGTGTGAGGTCACAGTGTCGTGTGTAGTAGTAAACATCGCTAGCACTGGGGAGACAAAGGCGGCCGGGCGTGGTGCTGGCCACCCACCCCCTCGTGTGCCACAGCGCCGGTAGCCTTCATAGACGCTGCTGCTACTCGCTACTAACAGCACTTGCCCCTACAGTCTGTTACAGGCTACACGGGGGATCTTTGTCTTTGTTTGTCATGTACAGTACCTGCGAACTGTATGTGGTGCACGTGTTACACTTCTCCCAGTGTGTGTATGTCAGTGTGTGTATGTGTGTATGTCAGTGTTGTGTGTAGGTCAGTGTGTGTGTGTCAGTGTGTGTGTCAGTGTTGTGTGTAGGTCAGTGTGTGTGTATGTCTGTGTTGTGTGTATGTCAGTGTGTGTGTATGTCAGTGTGTGTGTATGTCAGTGTGTGTGTATGCGTGTTGTGTGTGTGTGTCAGTGTGTATGTCAGTGTGTGTGAGTGTGTGTATGTCAGTGTTGTGTCTGCCTGTGTGGGGAGCGGTGGTGCAACGGTTAGTGCGCTGCCCCTCCTACCAACCCGGCGATCCGAGTTCGATTCCAGTGACGATTATCCGAATCGCCTCCGAGCATCCTCCCCTAGGTCGACTCAGCCTCAAATGAGTACCTGGTGTAGCGGTGTGTAGTAAACATCGCCACTGGGGAGACAAAGGCGGCCGGGCGTGGTGCTGGCCACCCACCCCCTCGTGTGCCACAGCGCCGGTAGCCTTCATAGACGCTGCTGCTACTCGCTATTAACAGCACTTGCCCCTGCAGTCTGTTAGAGGCTACACGGGGGATCTTTGCCCTTGTATATGGCATGGCCGTATTGTCTGTGTGTATAATTGTTGACACGTGTCTATGTAAGTGGCACGGGTGTGTAATCGGCTGTGTCTGTGTGCATCTCTCCCTCTCTGTCCGCTGTTGTCTCTCTCTCTCTCTGAGTCTCCGTGTTGTCTCTCTTCTCGCTCAACTCTCTGTGTGTCTCTGTGTCTCTGTCCCCTTGTCTGTCTCTCCTTTCCGTCTGCCTCTCCCTGTCTCCGTGTCTCTGTGTCTTGTCTCCCCCACCACCACCACCACCGTGTCTCACTTCCACGTCTGTCTCCGTGTCTATCTCACGCTCGCCCTCTCCCGTCTGCCCCACCCCCGTCCCCACCAACCAACCTACCCACCAACCCTACCCTACCAACCCACCAACCTACCCACCAACCCCACCTACCTACCCACCAACCCTACCCTACCTACCCACCAACCTACCCACCAACCCCACCTACCCACCAACCCCACCTACCCACCAACCTACCCACCAACCTACCCACTAACCCCACCTACCCACCTACCTACCCACCTACCTACCCACCAACCTACCCACCAACCTACCCTACCCCACCTACCCTACCTCACCTACCCACCAACCTACCCACCAACCCCACCTACCCACCAACCTACCCACTAACCCCACCTACCTACCCACCAACCCCACCTACCCACCAACCTACCCACCAACCTACCCACCAACCCCACCTACCCACCAACCTACCCACCAACCCCACCCTACCTACCCACCAACCCCACCTACCCACCAACCTACCCACCAACCTACCCTACCCCACCTACTCAACCCAACCCTACCCACTAACCCCAACCCCACCCCACCAACCCTTACCCCACCTACCTACTCCACCTACCTACCCACCAACCCCTACCCCACCAACCCCTACCCCACCAACCCTTACCTCACCAACCCTTACCCCACCTACCTCTACCCCACCTACCTACTCCACCTACCTACCCCACCTACCCTTACCCCACCAACCCTACCCTATCTACCTACCCACCAACCCTTACCCCACCTACCCTTCCCTAACCAACCCTTACCCCCATTACCTCACCCACCTACCTACCCCACCTACCTACTCTACCTACCTACCCACCAACCCCTACTCCACCTACCTACTCCACCTTACCCCCTCCCCTCCATTGCCCCCTCAGCTGCCTCTTCGGATTCACTCGGCCGGGCCCCGAGGAGGCGTCTCGCCGCACCCTGCTCGCCAAGGTGAGGCGGCCGAGAAGGAGCGCCCTCGCCCGGCAGGCCAAACTAGCCGAGCGGCGGTGTCACCCCGTAGTGAGCCCTCGGGGCCTACACCCCCCCCACCCACCCCCACATCTCTCGGGGGTGGGGTACCCCCTTCGCTCACCACCAACACACTCGAGGGGGTGGGTGGTGGTGGGGGTGGACCCCCTTGGAACCACGTGGGGAGGGGAGGGGGGGAGATGCTAGCCGGAGCTGAGCGAGCCGTCTCTGTGTTGTACTTTTGATCAAAATCGCAGCGCCATAATGGCCGCTCACTGTAATTGCGAGCTAAGATGGCGCGGTGGGGGGGGGGGGTGGTGAGGGGGGTGGTGAGGGGGGTGGTGAGGGGGGGGGTGAGGTGGTGAGGGGGGGGGGGTGAGTTCACGGGGGGGGGGCGGGTGGGGGGGTGTCGCCCGTGTTGAGTGTTGTCGTGTGAAGTTTTGTCTCGCGCGGTGAGTTGGTGAGTGTCGCGCGTGTGTGGGGGGGGGGGGTCACGGGGGGTGAGTGGTGAGTGTCGCGGGGAGACGAGTGGTGAGCGTGGTGAGCGAGAGTGGTGGGACGGCGGATGGGTGGGGGGTAGGGAGTTGTGGGGGAGGGGTGATCGTTGCGTGGTTGGTGAGTGAGTGTGGTGAGTGTAGCGGGGAGATGGGTGTGGTGAGTGTGGTGAGTCGAGTGTGGTGAGTGTAGCGGGGAGATGGGTGTGGTGAGTGTGGTGAGTGAGTGTGGTGAGTGTAGCGGGGAGATGGGGGTGGTGAGTGTGGTGAGTGTAGCGGGGAGACGGGGGTGGTGGTGAGTGTGGTGAGTGTAGCAGGAGACGGGGGTGGTGAGTGTGGTGGTGAGTGTGGTGAGTGTAGCGGGGAGATGGGGGTGGTGAGTGTGGTGAGTGTAGCGGGGAGACGGGGCTGGTGAGTGTTGTGAGTGTGGTGAGTGTAGCAGGAGACGGGGGTGGTGGTGAGTGTGGTAAGTGAGTGTGGTGAGTGTAGCAGGAGACGGGGGTGGTGGGTGTGGTGGTGAGTGTGGTGAGTAGCGGGGAGATGGGGGTGGTGAGTGTGGTGAGTGAGTGTGGTGAGTGTAGCAGGAGACGGGGCTGGTGAGTGTTGTGAGTGAGTGTGGTGAGTGTAGCAGGAGACGGGGGTGGTGGTGAGTGTGGTAAGTGAGTGTGGTGAGTGTAGCAGGAGACGGGGGTGGTGGGTGTGGTGGTGAGTGTGGTGAGTAGCGGGGAGATGGGGGTGGTGAGTGTGGTGAGTGAGTGTGGTGAGTGTAGCAGGAGACGGGGCTGGTGAGTGTTGTGAGTGAGTGTGGTGAGTGTAGCAGGAGACGGGGGTGGTGGTGAGTGTGGTAAGTGAGTGTGGTGGTAGTGAGTTGATCAGAGTGGTGGGGGAGGGGTGTGCGTTGCATGGTGGTTGGTGAGTGTGGTGAGTGTATCACGGGGTGTGCTGTGCTGGCGAGTGGGGGGGTGATGGTGGACAGGATGTTGGTGTCGTGGTGGTGTGTGTCGAGGTCGGCATTTGGTTCGTGTGCGGTGTGTACGAGTGTTCGCGTGGGGATATTAGTTGCTTGTGTGATGGGGATGAGGGGGTGGTGTTAGTTGTTAGTGGGGCTCCACTGTGGCTATGAGATGTTGACTACCTCGCCTGGTATACAGGAGGTCGTGGGTTCGATCCCGACCCTGACGACGCCTGCTTTAAGTTTTCAGAGTTTGCGTGTCTCTCTCTCTCTCGCCGTGGTCGCGTGGATTTTTTTTCCTTCTGCATTTAGAATGAACAGCATTCGTGATGATGATGATGGCAATTCACTTAGTTGAGATATCATTTGTGGTAGAGTTACATAGTTCAGTGGGGCCTTACCTGCTAAAGTAAAAATAGTTTTTAGTTTAGTGTGATGGCCTGTGATGGGGTAGGGTTGTTGGTGGTGTGTGATGGGGGTAGGGGTGATGGTTGGTGTGTGATGGGGGTGGGGTGATGGTTGGTGAGTGATGGGGGTGATGGTTGGTGAGTGATGGGGGTGATGGTTGGTGAGTGATGGGGGTGATGGTTGGTGTGTGATGGGGGTGATGGTTGGTGAGTGATGGGGGTGATGGTTGGTGAGATGGGGGTGATGGTTGGTGAGTGATGGGGGTGATGGTTGGTGTGTGATGGGGGTGATGGTGAGTGATGGGGGTGATGGTTGGTGAGTGATGGGGGTGATGGTTGGTGAGTGATGGGGGTGATGGTTGGTGAGTGATGGGGGTGATGGTTGGTGAGTGATGGGGGTGATGGTTGGTGAGTGATGGGGTGATGGTTGGTGAGTGATGGGGTGATGGTTGGTGAGTGATGGGGGTGATGGTTGGTGAGTGATGGGGGTGATGGTTGGTGTGTGATGGGGGTGATGGTTGGTGTGTGACGGGGGTGATGGTTGTTGTGTGACGGGGGTGATGGTTGGTGAGTGATGGGGGTGATGGTTGGTGTGTGATGGGGGTGATGGTTGGTGTGTGATGGGGGTGATGGTTGGTGAGTGATGGGGGTGGGGGTTGGTGAGTGATGGGGTGGTGGTTGGTGAGTGATGGGGGTCATGGTTGGTGAGTGATGGGGGTGATGGTTGGTGTGTGATGGGGGTGATGGTTGTTGTGTGACGGGGGTGATGGTTGGTGTGTGATGGGGGTGATGGTTGGTGTGTGATGGGGGTGATGGTTGGTGTGTGATGGGGATGATGGTTGGTGAGTGATGGGGGTGGGGGTTGGTGAGTGATGGGGTGGTGGTTGGTGAGTGATGGGGTGGTGGTTGGTGAGTGATGGGGGTGATGGTTGGTGTGTGATGGGGGTGATGGTTGGTGAGTGATGGGGGTGATGGTTGGTGTGTGATGGGGGTGATGGTTGGTGAGTGATGGGGGTGATGGTTGCTGTGTGATGGGGGTGATGGTTGGTGAGTGATGGGGGTGATGGTTGGTGAGTGATGGGGGTGATGGTTGGTGAGTGATGGGGGTGATGGTTGGTGTGTGATGGGGTGGTGGTTGGTGAGTGATGGGGGTGATGGTTGGTGTGTGATGGGGGTGATGGTTGGTGTGTGATGGGGGTGATGGTTGGTGAGTGATGGGGGTGATGGTTGGTGTGTGATGGGGGTGATGGTTGGTGAGTGATGGGGGTGATGGTTGGTGAGTGCTGGGGGTGATGGTTGGTGAGTGATGGGGGTGATGGTTGGTGAGTGATGGGGGTGATGGTGAGTGATGGGGGTGATGGTTGGTGAGTGATGGGGGTGATGGTTGGTGAGTGATGGGGGTGATGGTTGGTGAGTGATGGGGTTATGGTTGGTGAGTGATGGGATGATGGTTGGTGAGTGATGGGGGTGATGGTTGGTGTGTGATGGGGGTGATGGTTGGTGTGTGATGGGGGTGATGGTTGGTGAGTGATGGGGGTGATGGTTGGTGAGTGATGGGGGTGGGGGTTGGTGAGTGATGGGGTGGTGGTTGGTGAGTGATGGGGGTCATGGTTGGTGAGTGATGGGGTGATGGTTGGTGTGTGATGGGGGTGATGGTTGGTGTGTGATGGGGGTGATGGTTGTTGTGTGACGGGGGTGATGGTTGTTGTGTGACGGGGGTGATGGTTGGTGTGTGACGGGGGTGATGGTTGGTGTGTGATGGGGGTGATGGTTGGTGTGTGATGGGGATGATGGTTGGTGAGTGATGGGGGTTGGTGAGTGATGGGGTGGTGGTTGGTGAGTGATGGGGGTGATGGTTGGTGTGTGATGGGGGTGATGGTTGGTGAGTGATGGGGGTGATGGTGAGTGATGGGGGTCATGGTTGGTGAGTGATGGGGGTGATGGTTGGTGAGTGATGGGGGTGATGGTTGGTGAGTGATGGGGGTGATGGTTGGTGAGTGATGGGGGTGATGGTTGGTGTGTGATGGGGTGGTGGTTGTTGAGTGATGGGGGTGATGGTTGGTGTGTGATGGGGGTGATGGTTGGTGAGTGATGGGGGTGATGGTTGGTGTGTGATGGGGGTGATGGTTGGTGAGTGATGGGGGTGATGGTGGGTGAGTGATGGGGGTGATGGTTGGTGAGTGATGGGGGTGATGGTTGGTGAGTGATGGGGGTGATGGTGGGTGAGTGATGGGGGTGATGGTTGGTGACTGATGGGGGTGATGGTTGGTGAGTGATGGGGGTGATGGTTGGTGAGTGATGGGGGTGATGGTTGGTGTGTGATGGGGGTGATGGTTGTTGTGTGATGTGGGTGATGGTTGGTGTGTGATGGGGGTGATGGTTAATGTGTGATGGGGGTGATGGTTGGTGTGTGATGGGGGTGATGGTTGGTGTGTGATGGGGGTGTGAGGCCCCTGGTGACCTTTAGTGTGGCCCCTGGTGGTGACCTTTAGTGTGGCCCCTGGTGGCCTTTAGTGAGGCCCCTGGTGGCCTTTAGTGAGGCCCCTGGTGACCTTTAGTGTGACCCCTGGTGACCTTTAGTGAGGCCTCTGGTGGCCTTTAGAGTGGCCCCTGGTGACCTTTAGTGAGGCCCCTGGTGGCCTTTAGTGAGGCCCCTGGTGACCTTTAGTGGGGCCCCTGGTGGCCTTTAGTGTGGCCCCTGGTGGCCTTTAGTGTGGCCCCTGGTGACCTTTAGTGTGGCCCCTGGTGACCTTTAGTGTGACCCCTGGTGACCTTTAGTGGGGCCCCTGGTGGCCTTTAGTGAGGCCCCTGGTGGCCTTTAGTGTGGCCCCTGGTGACCTTTAGTGAGGCCCCTGGTGGCCTTTAGTGTGGCCCCTGGTGACCTTTAGTGTGACCCCTGGTGGCCTTTAGTGAGGCCCCTGGTGACCTTTAGTGGTGCCCCTGGTGGCCTTTAGTGTGGCCCCTGGTGACCTTTAGTGTGGCCCCTGGTGACCTTTAGTGTGGCCCCTGGTGGCCTTTAGTGAGGCCCCTGGTGACCTTTAGTGTGACCCCTGGTGACCTTTAGTGTGGCCCCTGGTGGCCTTTAGTGTGACCCCTGGTGACCTTTAGTGTGGCCCCTGGTGGCCTTTAGTGTGACCCCTGGTGACCTTTAGTGCGACCCCCTGGTGACCTTTAGTTCGACCTCCTTGTGACCTTTAGTTCGACCCCCTGGTGCTGTCCAAACCCAGTGGATTCAAATGCTTGGTGGACCCCCCTCGCACTGACGACGATTTCTCATCGGCGAACGGGGTCCCCACCACCCCCTCTAAGAAATGAGCGAAGAAAACTGGGCGGGTTTTGTTTTTTAGTGTTTGGCTGCTGCGATGCATTTCCACGCGATGGTGAGAAGCCGCCAAAGGTCGCAAACGGGTTTTGATTCCTTACCCGTACCCGTACCCGGCCGCACCAGGGTCGCAAACGGCTACCCGTACCCGGCCGGGTACGGGTAGCCGGGTTTCGGGTAGGGTACGGGTATCCAGTTGCGACGTCTGGAAGCCGCCAACCCCTGGCGATCGTTTGATGGCAGCCAGGTGGCTCGTGACAAAGAGCTGCGGAGGATAGCCCAGTGGACCCTTGCCTGGTGAGAGGATGTGCAAGTTTATAGTTTAGTTTCGCTACAAACAGCGGGGGTGGTGGGGGGGGGGAGCAATATAATAATAATTGTCACTGCGGTTCACCATGACGAGCTAACACTGTCCCGTATATGCACATTGCTCTGTGGGTGCTGCTCAGTGTGGCCATGTGGGTCCATACAACAACAACAACAACCGCCATTCGCCACGAAATGGCGGTGACGTCACCACGACGCTTGTGCCAAGCTCGGTGCACGTTGAGGCCACGTGAAGTGTCGAACGCCCGCTGGCAGGAGGAGGTCACGGGGCAGACCCAGCAGTTGCCACGGGTCGACTGACTGAGATGACCGAGATGAGTGGCTGATGCACCACCTGTGCCCCCTGCTGTGCCAACTCGCTGTGCTTTAGCCACCCGGCGCTCCGCTCGTTGTTGTGAGCGTCGCTCCTCCGCCTTCCGTTGTTGCTGGAGGGCGACTGCCTCCAACTGCCCAGTAGCGTCCTTCACGAGCCTCCACTCCACGCTCCGCACTGCCTACCTTTGAGAACGCAGTGGGCAGCCGGAAGTCGGAAGCCACCGGTGACGATAGCAATGTGAAGTGGTAATTTCGCGCATTTGCTTTCATCGCTACTATTTTTGGCAAGCTTGGTCTGCGGTAGTTTGGTAGGAGGGGGGGCGGGTGAGGCAGGGGGGGGGGTGACGATGTTACTGCCCTCAATCCCAATTGACTAACTTCCTGCGTAAGTAAAAAAATCAAATGTATATACTTATATGGGGTGCTTCCGGTGGCTAGGAGATGTTGACTTACCTCGCCTGGTACGCAGGAGGTCGTTGGGTTCAATCCCGACCCTCATGATGCCTGCTGCTGCTGTATTTTTGGAGTTTGCGTGTCTCTCTATCTCTCATAATCATCGTCACGGTGGCTATGAGATGTTGACTACCTCGCCTGGTCTACAGGAGGTCGTGGGTTCCATCCTGACACTGACGACGCCTGCTGCTGCTGCTGCTGTAAATTTTGAGTCTGCGTCTCTTTCTCTCATCATCATCACGGTGGCTAGGAGATGTTGACTACCTCGCCTGGTATATGAGGTCGTGGATTCGATCCCGATCCTGATGATGCCTGCTGCTGTATATTTGGAGTTTGCGTGTCTCTCTATCATCATCACGGTGGCTAGGAAATGTTAACTACCTCACCTGGTATGCAGGAGGTCGTTGGGTTCAATCCCGATCCTGATGATGCCTGCTGCTGCTGTATATTTGGAGTTTGCGTGTCTCTTTATCATCATCACGGTGGCTAGGAAATGTTAACTACCTCACCTGGTATGCAGGAGGTCGTTGGGTTCAATCCCGACCCTGATGATGCCTGCTGCTGCTGTATATTTAGAGTTTGCGTCTCTCTCTCTCTCCTCCCTCTCTCCCTCCGCCTGTGGTCACGTGGATTTTTCTCCAAGTCCGCTGGTTTTTTCTCTCCACGTTCGGAATCTGTGTCGCGGCGCGTTTTGGAGTGCAGCGATCCCTCGCCAGCCATGCGTTTTTGCCTACCAAGCTTTCGAGTTGTCCACTCATCACATTGCGTCTACCGTTTTTGCCAACAATTATGCTTTTCTGGAACATAACACCTATCTTCTGTCAGCCTTTAGTCTTGCAAACTGCAGTTTTGCCAACTAAGATGGTTTTCTGGAGCCTAACAGCTATCTTCTGTAAGCCTTTAGTCTTAAATTTCGATTTAAATTTCGATTTAAAGCTTTCGTGACTGCAGGGATTAATCTTCTTGGTTATTTCGGTAAAGTCACGTAGAAGGGAAGTAATAAAATAATAAAAATAAAACATAAAATAATTCTCACGACGTTTCGGCCACAACGCAAGCAGCCGTCCTCAGGTGAAGACCAGGTCTGTCGGGGAGACAGCCTCTGACTGAAACACCACCACGCTTGGAGCGTATATTTAAGCCGGGTTGGAACCACGGTTTTGCCGACCCACGGGGGTTTTCAGGAAGCTAACTACCCCTCCACGGTCGGTGAGGGATTGCCATATTTGGCCGCTATGAATTTCTACGTGATGATGATAAGCCATTTTGTTGATTGCCAGGGCGCTTCTGAAAAATTAACCCGTAAAAAAAAGTTTTTAGCAAAATCCTTTAAATGCGTGGCGGCTAGAGTCCTCTCGTCTTCTGGCTTGAGATGTCTGCCACCTATGGGTCAGATGATTGCCTGCCACCATTAAGCAATTGGTAATTAAATATAAAAAAAATTTCCCTAAAATGTTGAAAATTTTGGAAAAAAGTTTTCACGAAAATAAATTGTCACGCACAACGAGTCTGTGTGCAAAATGTCAGCTCGATTGGATCACGGGAAGTGGGTTAAAAAACGACCGAAAGATTTGCACGGTCGTAAGCGCGCAAGCAAGCAACTGAACTTAATATAAAGGATTTAAAAAAGAGATACATTGCAGCTCAGCGGGGTTTTACCTAATAAATAAAATACTTTAGTTCTTGCATGGGTCTCGATGCGTATGGGTCTCTGTGGGTCTCTGATTCTATGCGAGTCTCTAAATCTCTGTGGGTCAATGGGTCTCTACGAGTTGATAGAAACGCGAGTCTTTTGCCGCGATACATTTCCACGCGGCGATGAAACGCCGTGTCGTTGAGCTTCCGTCCGTGATAGGCTGACTACAATTGCATCTCAGTGGGGCCTTACCTATTGGTGATATAAAAATTTACACCATTGGAACCTCATTTGCCAGTAAAAATATGATAATTGTTTTTTTACCCTTCTATCTGGCAACAAAACTGACACCTTTTTTACAAGGAGTCATGTTTACATAGACCACAATACCTGCAGCCATAATGCACCTTTTGGCGTCATCTGGTCCAACCCATGTGAGACTAGGCTCTAAGGAAAGCTGTCTCGGGTGTGGACCAATCAACTTCAAGGACAGTGCATACATTATCAGAGTTGTGTTTTTTGTTCGCATTATGACTGCAGGTATTGTGGTCTATGACTCCTTGTAAAAAAAGGGGTGTCAGTTTTGTTGCCAGATAGAATGGTAAAAAAACAATTAACGAAATACAAATTGTTGAGAAAAAGTCAATGTATTCATGTGGAGAGCGTCCTTCTCTCAAGTGGCTGGACATCACGAACAACACGGTGACACGGTTGGCAGGGGCGAGTGTGCTCGGTACAGGGGCACTTAGGGGGTCACGGATTGGGCTATAGGGGAGGGGAGGTGGTCACGATATAGGGGTTTTTTTAGGGGTCACGGATTGGGCTATAGGGGAGGGGAGGTGGTCACGATATAGGGTTTTTTTTAGGGGTCAGGGATTGGGCTGTAGGGGAGGTGGTCACAAGAGAGTCTATTACAGTGTTGAGTCTGGTACAGTGTTGTGTCTGTGGTACAGTGTTGTGTCTGTGGTGCAGTGTTGAGTCTATGTTACAGTGTTGAGTCTGGTACAGT
Organism: Lampetra fluviatilis; assembly: GCF_964198595.1. Lineage (NCBI taxonomy): Eukaryota > Metazoa > Chordata > Hyperoartia > Petromyzontiformes > Petromyzontidae > Lampetra > Lampetra fluviatilis. The sequence goes on along the minus strand of NC_136340.1, from coordinate 4,428,602 downwards.
GTTGAGTGTGATACAGTGAGTCTGGTACAGTGTTGTGTCAGTGGTACAGTGTTGAGTCTGTTACAGTGTTGAGTCGGGTACAGTGTTGAGTCTGTGTTACAGTGTGGATGGTACAGTGTTGAGTCTGATACAGTGAGTCTATGTTACAGTGTTGAGTCTATGTTACAGTGTTGAGTCTATGTTACAGTGTTGAGTGTGGTACAGTGTTGCGTTTGTGGTACAGTGTGGATGGTACAGTGTTGAGTCTGTGGTACAGTGTTGAGTCTATGTTAGTGTTGAGTGTGGTACAGTGTTCCGTTTGTGGTACAGTGTGGATGGTACAGTGTTGAGTCTATGGTGCAGTGTTGAGTCTATGGTGCAGTGCTGAGTCTATGGGCAGTGTTGAGTCTATGGTGCAGTGTTGAGTCTATGATGCAGCGTTGAGTCTATGGGCAGTGTTGAGTCTATGGTGCAGTGTTGAGTCTATGGTGCAGTGTTGAGTCTATTGGCAGTGTTGAGTCTATGGGGCAGTGTTGAGTCTATGGGCAGTGTTGAGTCTATGGGCAGTGTTGAGTCTATGGGCAGTGTTGAGTCTATGGGCAGTGTTGAGTCTATGGGCAGTGTTGAGTCTATGGGCAGTGTTGAGTCTATGGGCAGTGTTGAGTCTATGGGCAGTGTTGAGTCTATGATGCAGCGTTGAGTCTATGGGCAGTGTTGAGTCTATGGGCAGCGTTGAGTCTATGGGCAGCGTTGAGTCTATGGGCAGCGTTGAGTCTATGGGCAGCGTTGAGTCTATGGGCAGTGTTGAGTCTATGGGGCAGTGTTGAGTCTATGGTGCAGTGTTGAGTCTATGGGCAGTGTTGAGTCTATGGGGCAGTGTTGAGTCTATGGGCAGTGTTGAGTCTATGGGCAGTGTTGAGTCTATGGGCAGTGTTGAGTCTATGGGCAGTGTTGAGTCTATGGGCAGTGTTGAGTCTATGGGCAGTGTTGAGTCTATGGGCAGTGTTGAGTCTATGGGCAGTGTTGAGTCTATGGGCAGTGTTGAGTCTATGATGCAGCGTTGAGTCTATGGGCAGTGTTGAGTCTATGGGCAGCGTTGAGTCTATGGGCAGCGTTGAGTCTATGGGCAGCGTTGAGTCTATGGGGTAGTGTTGAGTCTATGGGCAGCGTTGAGTCTATGGGCAGCGTTGAGTCTATGGGCAGCGTTGAGTCTATGGGGTAGTGTTGAGTCTATGGGCAGTGTTGAGTCTATGGGCAGCGTTGAGTCTATGGGGCAGTGTTGAGTCTATGGGCAGTGTTGAGTCTGTGGTGCAGTGTTGAGTCTATGGGCAGTGTTGAGTCTATGGGCAGTGTTGAGTCTATGGGGCAGTGTTGAGTCTATGGGCAGCGTTGAGTCTATGGTGCAGTGTTGAGTCGATGGGCAGTGTTGAGTCTATGGTGCAGTGTTGAGTCTATGGTGCAGCGTTGAGTCTATGGTTCAGTGTTGAGTGTGTGGTGCAGTGTTGAGTCTATGGTGCAGTGTTGAGTCGATGGGCAGTGTTGAGTCTATGGTGCAGTGTTGAGTTTATGGTGCAGTGTTGAGTCTATGATGCAGTGTTGAGTCTATGGGCAGTGTTGAGTCTATGGGCAGTGTTGAGTCTATGGGCAGTGTTGAGTTTATGGTGCAGTGTTGAGTCTATGATGCAGCGTTGAGTCTATGGTACAGTGTTGCGTCTATGGGCAGTGTTGAGTCTATGGGCAGTGTTGAGTCTATGGGCAGTGTTGAGTCTATGGGGCAGTGTTGATTCTATGGTGCAGTGCTGAGTCTATGGTGCAGTGTTGAGTCTATGGGCAGTGTTGAGTCTATGGTACAATGTTGCGTCTATGGGGCAGTGTTGAGTCTATGGGGCAGTGTTGAGTCTATGGGGCAGTGTTGAGTCTAAAGGCAGTGTTGAGTCTGTGGTGCAGTGTTGAGTCTATGGTGCAGTGTTGAGTCTATGGTGCAGTGCTGATTCTATGGGCAGCGTTGAGTCTATGGTGCAGCGTTGAGTGTGTGGTGCAGTGTTGAGTCTATGGTGCAGCGTTGAGTCTATGGTGCAGTGTTGAGTCTTTGGTGCAGTGCTGATTCTATGGGCAGCGTTGAGTCTATGGTGCAGTGTTGAGTCTATGGTGCAGTGTTGAGTCTATGGTGCAGTGTTGAGTCTATGGTGCAGTGTTGAGTCTATGGTGCAGTGTTGAGTCTATGGTGCAGTGCTGATTCTATGGGCAGCGTTGAGTCTATGGTGCAGCGTTGAGTGTGTGGTGCAGTGTTGAGTCTATGGTGCAGCGTTGAGTCTATGGTGCAGTGTTGAGTCTATGGTGCAGCGTTGAGTCTATGGTGCAGTGTTGAGTCTGGTGCAGTGTTGAGTCTATGGGCAGTGTTGAGTCTATGGTGCAGTGTTGAGTCTATGGGCAGTGTTGAGTCTATGGTGCAGTGTTGAGTCTATGGTGCAGTGTTGAGTCTGGTGCAGTGTTGAGTCTATGGGCAGTGTTGAGTCTATGGTGCAGTGTTGAGTCTATGGTGCAGTGTTGAGTCTGGTGCAGTGTTGAGTCTATGGTGCAGTGTTGAGTCTATGATGCAGTGTTGAGTCTATGGGCAGTGTTGAGTCTATGGGCAGTGTTGAGTCTATGGTGCAGTGTTGAGTCTATGGTGCAGTGTTGAGTCTATGGGCAGTGTTGAGTCTATGGTGCAGTGTTGAGTCTATGGTGCAGTGTTGAGTCTATGGGCAGTGTTGAGTCTATGGTGCAGTGTTGAGTCTATGGTGCAGTGTTGAGTCTATGGGCAGTGTTGAGTCTATGATGCAGTGCTGAGTCTATGATGCAGTGCTGAGTCTATGGTGCAGTGTTGAGTCTATGGGCAGTGTTGAGTCTATGGGCAGTGTTGAGTCTATGGTGCGGTGTTGAGTCTATGGTGCGGCGTTGAGTCTATGGTACAGCGTTGAGTCTGTTACAGCGTTGAGTCTGTGTTACAGTGTTGAGTCTATGGTGCAGTGTTGAGTCTATGGTGCAGTGTTGAGTCTATGGTGCAGTGTTGAGTCTATGGTGCAGTGTTGAGTCTATGGGCAGTGTTGAGTCTATGGTGCAGTGTTGAGTCTATGGTGCAGTGTTGAGTCTATGGTGCAGTGTTGAGTCTATGGGCAGTGTTGAGTCTATGGGCAGTGTTGAGTCTATGGTGCAGTGTTGAGTCTATGGTGCAGTGTTGAGTCTATGGTGCAGTGTTGAGTCTATGGTGCAGTGTTCAGTCTATGGGCAGTGTTGAGTCTGTGTTACAGTGTTGAGTCTGTGTTACAGTGTTGAGTCTGTGTTACAGTGTTGAGTCTATGGTGCAGTGTTGAGTCTATGGTGCAGTGTTGAGTCTATGGTGCAGTGTTCAGTCTATGGGCAGTGTTGAGTCTGTGTTACAGTGTTGAGTCTGTGTTACAGTGTTGAGTCTATGGTGCAGTGTTGAGTCTATGGTGCAGTGTTGAGTCTATGGGCAGTGTTGAGTCTGTGTTACAGTGTTGAGTCTGTGTTACAGTGTTGAGTCTATGGTGCAGTGTTGAGTCTATGGTGCAGTGTTGAGTCTATGGTGCAGTGTTCAGTCTATGGGCAGTGTTGAGTCTGTGTTACAGTGTTGAGTCTGTGTTACAGTGTTGAGTCTGTGTTACAGTGTTGAGTCTATGGTGCAGTGTTGAGTCTATGGTGCAGTGTTGAGTCTATGGGCAGTGTTGAGTCTGTGTTACAGTGTTCAGTCTATGGGCAGTGTTGAGTCTGTGTTACAGTGTTGAGTCTATGGTGCAGTGTTGAGTCTGTGTTACAGTGTTGAGTCTATGGGGCAGTGTTGAAGCTTTACAGACAGTGTTGAGTCTACGGTACAGTGTGGAGTGAGTACCCATTACTGTGGGGTGATGAGGGAGGAAGTTAGTCTGGTGTAGCCATGGTGATGAGTGGTATTGGAGACTCAGGGTGGGCTGGTTTCCTGTGTTACCATGGTGATGAGTGGTGCCCAACACTTCGGGGTGATGAGGGAGGAGGTAAGGTCCTGCGTTGCCACGGCGATGAGCGGTACCCATCATCGCTGTGGGCCGAGTGGGGGGGGGGTTCCCTTTGCTGGCGTGGCGATGTGTGGTGCCTGCCTCCAAAGTTTGGGTGTGGGTTTAGTTGCAGATCGTCTGTCGTTGTCATGGCATCATCATCATTACTCCGTGTTATTGTTTGTCGTGTTGCTACTTGTGTTGTCGTGGTGTTAGTCTTTACCGTGTCACTCTCTGCACGCTGGCGTTTCTCCACCAGGGGCCCCACTAAAGGTCACCAATGGCCTCACTAAAGGTCACCAGGGGCCACACTAAAGGCCACCAGGGGCCACACTTAAGGCCACCAGGGGCCTCACTAAAGGCCACCAGGGGCCACACTAAAGGCTACCAGGGGCCTCACTAAAGGTCACCAGGGGCCACACTAAAGGTCACCAGGGGCCACACTAAAGGTCACCAGGGGCCACACTAAAGGTCACCAGGGGCCACACTAAAGGTCACCAGGGGCCACACTAAAGGTCACCAGGGGCCACACTAAAGGTCACCAGGGGCCTCCCTAAAGGCCACCAGGGGCCCCACTAAACGTCACCAGGGGCCCCACTAAACGTCACCAGGGGCCTCACTAAAGGTCACCAGGGGCCACACTAAAGGTCACCAGGGGCCCCACTAAACGTCACCAGGGGCCTCACTAAAGGTCACCAGGGGCCTCACTAAAGGTCACCAGGGGCCATACTAAAGGTCACCAGGGGTCACACTAAAGGCCACCAGGGGCCACACTAGAGGTCACCAGGGGCCTCACTAAAGGTCACCAGGGGCCTCACTAAAGGCCACCAGGGGCCTCACTAAAGGCCACCAGGGGTCACACTAAAAGTCACCAGGGGCCACACTAAAGGTCACCAGGGGCCTCACTAAAGGCCACCAATGACCTCACTAAAGGTCACCAGGGGCCACACTAAAGGCCACCAGGGGCCCCACTAAAGGTCACCAGGGGCCCCACTAAAGGTCACCACCAGGGGCCACACTAAAGGTCACCAGGGGCCTCACTAAAGGCCACCAGGGGCCACACTAAAGGTCACCAGGGGCCACAATAAAGGCCACCAGGGGCCACACTAAAGGCCACCAGGGGCCACACTAAAGGTCACCAGGGGCCACACTAAAGGTCACCAGGGGCCCCACGTGCATCGGCCTCCTCCCCGCCCCCTCCCACCCCCCTTTGTACGAGAAAGATGGCTGGCTGGCTGGCATTGCCGGCAACTGTTGCGGTAAAATAATTTTGCCGGATGGCAAATGACGGCGAACGCGGAGCCCCGTGCCAGATGTTGGCGTCGTCACCACCGTGGGGGATTCCAATTTCCATCGCTGTGGTGGGAGAGTGTTGGGAGAGTGGTGGGGTAGGGGGGGGGAGTGGTGGGAGAGTGGTGGGGGAGTGGTGGGGGAGTGTTGGGGGAGGCGGTGGTGGGAGAGTGGTGGGAGAGTGGTGGGAGAGTGGTGGGAGAGTCGTTGGAGGGTGGTGGGGGAGTGGTGGGGGAGGCGGGGTGCGGGGGGGGAGTGGTGGGAGAGTGGTGGGAGAGTGGTGGGAGAGTGGTGGGAGAGTGGTGGGAGAGTGGTGGGAGAGTCGTTGGAGGGTGGTGGGGGAGTGGTGGGGGAGGCGGGGTGCGGGGGGGGAGTGGTGGGAGAGTGGTGGGAGAGTGGAGGGAGAGTGGTGGGAGAGTGGTGGGAGAGTCGTTGGAGGGTGGTGGGGGAGTGGTGGGGGAGGCGGGGTGCGGGGGGGGAGTGGTGGGAGAGTCGTGGGAGAGTGGTGGGGGAGGCGGTGGGGGAGGCGGTGGGGGAGGCGGTGGGGGAGGCGGTGGGGGAGGCGGTGGGGGAGGCGGTGGGGGAGGCGGTGGGGGAGGCGGTGGGGGAGGCGTTGGGGGAGGCGGTGGGGGAGTGGTGGGGTGCGGGGGGGGTCACGTGGGAGAGTGGGGGGATAAAAGGGTGGGCACATTCAGTGTTGCCCTCCAGGGCTGTTTGTGGTGTTAATTGTCAATTTTATTTTAGCAGGTCAGGCCCACGGAGCTTATACGGTTATTAGACGCTTTTATTTCACTCGCTCTGTCTGTTGTTGTCGTCGTCGTTGTTGTCGTCATCGTCGTTGTCGTATCCTCAAATCTTGTAACTCAATTTTAACCCACTTCCCAATGTGGTATCGACTGCAAACCTGGTATACTAATGTCATACTGATGACAATACTATATTCTGTCATAAAAAATATAATATGTATTTTTAAACATTATTTTTGTATATGTTATGTTTCGGCTTGGGTCGAATTGTCCACGCTCAACTGACGTTGGCTGTAATTGGCCCACGGCCCCCTTACGTTACGCAAAACTTCGGGGCAACTTCCTCGAGTCGTGGAGTTCTTCCATTACCAGTACGGCACATTTCATTACAGCGTGTTTTTTTAAAAAGGCATTCTTAACTATTACTTAGTTTTCAAAAGCCTCCCGGCTACCTACAAAATTTGATCGCTGAACAAAAGTGGCTTCTCCATCGCGTGGACATTTGTAGCAGCCAAGGGCTCTGAAACTGGAGGACCCGGAGAAGAATCGACACGAGCGCGGCGCACAGGTCGCAAACGGGTTTTGATTCCTTACCCGTACCCGGCCGCACCAGGGTCGCAAATGGGTACCCGTACCCGTACCTGGCCGGGTATGTGTACCCGTACCTGTACCCTACCCGAAATGAGTGACAAACGGTGACTCACCGGTGACTCACGGCCTACCCGTACCCGTACCCGGCCGCACCAGGGTCGCAAACGGGTACCCGTACCTGGCCGGGTACGGGTACCCGTACCCTACCCGTACCCTACCCGAAATGAGCGACAAACGGTTACTCACCAGTGACTCACGGCCTACCCGTACCCTACCCGTACCCGGCCGGGTACGGGTAGGGTACGGGTATCGGGTACCCGATTGCGACCTCTGGGATGAAGCCATGTTGCAGGCGCGGGTGGGTTGATTCTAGGAACTTGAATTGTGAGAAGAGACAAGACGTTGGGAAATGAGTGACAATCACGGTGACTCACCAGTGACTCACGGCCTACCCGTACCCGGCCGCACCAGGGTCGCAAACGGGTACCCGTACCTGGCCGGGTACGGGTAGCCGGGTATCGGGTAGGGTACGGGTATCGGGTACCCGGTTGCGACCTCTGGCGCGGCGTGGAACCTCCAGTGAGGGGTGCCGATGTTGGCTGTGAGCCCTGGAGCGAGACTTGCCGTGGGGGTCGCGGCTTCGGTCAACTCGAGCAATCGCGGAGTTGTTTGGGGGTCACGGTTTTTTAGGAGAGTGTTGAATTGGCCCACGTGCAGTGATGTTGAATTGTTCACGTATAGCCGTGATGAATTGTTCAGGTGTAGTGGTGTTGAATTGTTCAACCGTAGTTGTGTTGAATTGTTCATGTGTGGTGGTGTTGACTTGAACAGGTGTAGTTGTGTTAAATTGTTCAACTGTAGTGGTGTTGAATTGTTCAGGCGTAGTTGTGTTGAATTGTTCAAACGTAGTGGTGTTGAATTGTTCAGGTGTAGTGGTGTTGAATTGTTCAGGCGTAGTTGTGTTGAATTGTTCATGTGTGGTGGTGTTGACTTGAACAGGTGTAGTTGTGTTGAATTGTTCAAACGTAGTGGTGTTGAATTGTTCAGGTGTAGTGGTGTTGAATTGTTCAGGCGTAGTTGTGTTGAATTGTTCATGTGTGGTGGTGTTGACTTGAACAGGTGTAGTTGTGTTGAATTGTTCAACCGTAGTGGTGTTGAATTGTTCAGGCGTAGTTGTGTTGAATTGTTCAAACGTAGTGGTGTTGAATTGTTTATGTGTGGTGGTGTTGACTTGAACAGGTGTAGTTGTGTTGAATTGTTCAACCGTACTGGTGTTGAATTGTTCAGGCGTAGTTGTGTTAAATTGTTCATGTGTGGTGGTGTTGACTTGAACAGGTGTAGTTGTGTTGAATTGGACCAGGTGTAGAATTGTTCAGGTATAGCCATGTTGAATTGTTCAGGCGTAGTGTTGACTTGGACAGGCGTGGTTGTGTTGAATTGTTCAGGTGTGGTTTGGTTGAATTGTTCAGGTATGGTTGTGTTGAATTGTTCAGGCTTAGTGTTGACTTGGACAGGCGTGGTTGTGTTGAATTGTTCAGGTGTGGTTGTGTTGAATTGTTCAGGTGTGGTTGTGTTGAATTGTTCAGGTGTGCTTGTGTTGAATTGTTCAGGTGTGGTGGTGTGGAATTGTTCATGTATGAGTGTGAACTAGACGGGTATGAGTGGTCAATTAGCCAGGTGAGATTTTCATTTGGGTTTAGTTGCGTTTAGTCAGCTGGGAGTGTTGATTTAGCTGTGTGTGAGTTGATTTGGCTGTGTGTGTGAGTGAGTGTTGATTTAGCTGGGTGTGTGTGAGAGTGTTGATTTGGCTGGGTGTGTGTGTGAGTGTTGATTTGGCTGGGTGTGTGTGAGAGTGTGAACTGGGTGTGTGTGAGAGTGTTGATTTGGCTGGGTGAGTGTGAGTGTTGATTTGGCTGGCTGTGTGTGCGTGTTGATTTGGCTGGGTGTGTGTGAGTGTTGATTTGGCTGGGTGTGGGTGAGAGTGTTGATTTAGCTGTGTGTGGGTGAGAGTGTTGATTTGGCTGGGTGTGGGTGAGAGTGTTGATTTGGCTGGGTGTGGGTGAGAGTGTTGATTTGGCTGGGTGTGGGTGAGAGTGTTGATTTGGCTGGGTGTGGGTGAGAGTGTTGATTTGGCTGGGTGTGGGTGAGAGTGTTGATTTGGCTGGGTGTGGGTGAGAGTGTTGATTTGGCTGGGTGTGGGTGAGAGTGTTGATTTGGCTGGGTGTGGGTGAGAGTGTTGATTTAGCTGGGTGTGGGTGAGAGTGTTGATTTGGCTGGGTGTGGGTGAGAGTGTTGATTTAGCTGGGTGTGGGTGAGAGTGTTGATTTGGCTGGGTGTGGGTGAGAGTGTTGATTTAGCTGGGTGTGGGTGAGAGTGTTGATTTGGCTGGGTGTGTGTGAGAGTGTGAACTGGGTGTGTGTGTGAGTGTTGATTTGGCTGGGTGTGGGTGAGAGTGTTGATTTAGCTGGGTGTGGGTGAGAGTGTTGATTTGGCTGGGTGTGGGTGTGTGAGTGTTGATTTGGCTGGGTGTGTGTGAGAGTGTGAACTGGGTGAGTGTGAGTGTTGATTTGGCTGGGTGTGTGTGTGAGTGTTGATTTGGCTGGCTGTGTGTGCATGTTGATTTGGCTGGGTGTGTGTGAGTGTTGATTTGGCTGGGTGTGTGTGAGTGTTGATTTGGCTGGCTGTGTGTGCGTGTTGATTTCGCTGGGTGTGTGTGAGTGTTGATTTGGCTGGGTGTGTGTGAGTGTTGATTTGGCTGGGTGTGTGTGAGTGTTGATTTGGCTGGGTGTGTGTGTGAGTGTTGATTTGGCTGGCTGTGTGTGAGTGTTGATTTGGCTGGCTGTGTGTGAGTGTTGATTTGGCTGGCTGTGTGTGAGTGTTGATTTGGCTGGGTGTGTGTGAGTGTTGATTTGGCTGGGTGTGGGTGTGTGAGTGTTGATTTGGCTGGGTGTGGGTGTGTGCGTGTTGATTTGGCTGGGTGTGTGTGTGAGTGTTGATTTGGCTGGGAGTGGGTGTGTGCGTGTTGATTTGGCTGGGTGTGGGTGTGTGCGTGTTGATTTGGCTGGGTGTGTGTGTGAGTGTTGATTTGGCTGGGTGTGTGTGAGTGTTGATTTGGCTGGGTGTGTGTGTGAGTGTTGATTTGGCTGGGTGTGGGTGTGTGAGTGTTGATTTGGCTGGGTGTGGGTGTGAGAGTGTTGATTTGGCTGGGTGTGGGTGTGAGAGTGTTGATTTGGCTGGGTGTGTGTGAGTGTTGATTTGGCTGGGTGTGGGTGTGTGCGTGTTGATTTGGCTGGGTGTGTGTGTGAGTGTTGATTTGGCTGGGTGTGGGTGTGTGCGTGTTGATTTGGCTGGGTGTGTGCGTGTTGATTTGGCTGGGTGTGTGTGTGAGTGTTGATTTGGCTGGGTGTGTGTGTGAGTGTTGATTTGGCTGGGTGTGTGTGTGAGTGTTGATTTGGCTGGGTGTGGGTGTGTGAGTGTTGATTTGGCTGGGTGTGGGTGTGAGAGAGTTGATTTGGCTGGGTGTGTGTGAGATTGTTGATTTAGCTGGGTGTGGGTGTGTGAGTGTTGATTTGGCTGGGTGTGTGTGAGTGTGAACTGGGTGTGTGAGTGTTGATTTAGCTGGGTGTGAGTGTTGATTTAGCTGTGTGTGGGTGGGTGTGAGTGTTGGTTTGGCTGGGTGTGTGAGTGAGTGTTGATTTAGCTGTGTGTGTGTGTGAGGGTGAACTGGGTGTGTGTGTGTGAGAGTGTTGATTTGGCTGGGTGTGAGTGTTGATTTGGCTGGGTGTGTGTGAGTGTTGATTTGGCTGGGTGTGGGTGTGTGCGTGTTGATTTGGCTGGGTGTGTGTGTGAGTGTTGATTTGGCTGGGTGTGTGTGTGAGTGTTGATTTGGCTGGGTGTGGGTGTGTGAGTGTTGATTTGGCTGGGTGTGGGTGTGAGAGTGTTGATTTGGCTGGGTGTGTGTGAGATTGTTGATTTAGCTGGGTGTGAGTGTGAGTGTTGATTTAGCTGGGTGTGGGTGTGAGAGTGTTGATTTGGCTGGGTGTGTGTGAGATTGTTGATTTAGCTGGGTGTGGGTGTGTGAGTGTTGATTTGGCTGGGTGTGTGTGAGTGTGAACTGGGTGTGTGAGTGTTGATTTAGCTGGGTGTGAGTGTTGATTTAGCTGTGTGTGGGTGGGTGTGAGTGTTGGTTTGGCTGGGTGTGTGAGTGAGTGTTGATTTAGCTGGGTGTGTGTGTGAGGGTGAACTGGGTGTGTGTGTGTGAGAGTGTTGATTTGGCTGGGTGTGAGTGTTGATTTGGCTGGCTGTGTGTGTGTGAGAGTGTTGATTTAGCTGGGTGTGTGTGTGAGGGTGAACTGGGTGTGTGTGAGAGTGTTGATTTAGCTGGGTGTGAGTGTTGATTTGGCTGGGTGTGTGTGTGTGTGATTTAGCTGGGTGTGTGTGAGAGTGATTTAGCTGGGTGGGTGTGAGTGTTGATTTGGCTGGGTGTGTGAGAGTGTTGATTTAGCTGGGTGTGAGTGTGAGGGTGAACTGGGTGTGTGTGAGAGTGTTGATTTAGCTGGGTGTGAGTGTTGATTTGGCTGGGTGTGTGTGTGTGTGATTTAGCTGGGTGTGTGTGAGAGTGATTTAGCTGGGTGGGTGTGAGTGTTGATTTGGCTGGGTGTGTGAGAGTGTTGATTTAGCTGGGTGTGTGTGTGAGGGTGAACTGGGTGTGTGTGAGAGTGTTGATTTAGCTGGGTGTGAGTGTTGATTTGACTGGGTGTGTGAGAGTGTTGATTTAGCTGGGTGTGAGTGTTGATTTGGCTGGGTGTGTGTGTGTGATTTGGCCGGGCGTGGTGCTGGCCACCCACCCCCTCGTGTGCCACAGTGCCGGTAGCCTTCACAGCTGCTGCTACGAACAGCACTTGCCCCTACAGTCTGATGAAGTCCTGAACACAGTTTTATTTACACGCTTTCATTTAACTCACTCTGTCTGTTGTTGTCGTATCCTCAAATCTTGTAACTCAATTTTAACCCACTTCCCAATGTGGTTATCGACGTCAAACTCGGTAAACTTGTGTCATACTGATGACAACACTATATTCTATCATAAAAAAAAAAATATATATTTTTAAACATTCTTTTTTACACGTTACGTTTCGGCTTGGGTCTGATTGTCCACGCTCAACTGACGTTGGCTGTAATTGGCCCACGGTCTCTTACGTTGTGGCAAACTTCGGGGCCACTTCCTGGAGTCGTGGAGTTCTGCCATGACTAGTACATTTAATAAAAGCGTGTTTAAAAAAAAGTTGTTTTAATTATTACTTATTAATGGAAAGAGAGCGGATGATAGCACACTGTGGACGTGATAACGAATGTAACGTGAATAGCTTACAAAAATAATAAAATAATAAAAACATAGATAAAATTCTCACGACGTTTCGGCCACAACGCAAGCAGCCGTCCTCAGGTGAAGAAACAGAGCTGTCGGAAAGACAGCTTCTTAATATTATTATACAAATGTTTATTTTATTATTTTATTATTTCCCTTCTACGTGACTTAATGTTTGTATCTTATCATGTAAAATTTTAATGATTTAATTATTTCCCTTCTACGTGACTTTTAATGTTTTTATCTTATTACGTTTTATTTTTATTTCCTTTATACGTAACTTTTAATGTTTTTATCTTATGGTATGTGTTTATTATTTTATTAATTCCCTTCTACGTGACTTTTAATGTTTTTATCTCATGATGTTTTATTTTTATTATTTTTTAATTTCCTTCCTACGTAACTTTAAATGTTTTTATCTTATTATGTTTTATTTTTATTATTTCCCTTCTACGTAACTTTTAATGTTTTTATCTTTTGTTTTATATTTAATATTTTATTATTTCCTTTCTACATAACTTTTAATGTTTTTATCTTATAATGTAATATTTTTTATTGTTTTACTATTTTCCTTCTACGTGACTTTTAATGTTTTTATCTTATTATGTTTTATTTTTATTATTTCCCTTCTACGTAATTTTTAATGTATTTATCTTATTATGTTTTATTCTTATTATTTTTTTATTTCCTTTCTACGTAACTTTTAATGTTTTTATCTTACATTTTATTTTTCTTATTTTATAATTTCCCTTCTACGTGACTTTACCGAAAGAACCACGAATGTGAATCCATGCAGTCACGAAAGCTTAAAATCGAAATTTAGCGTCAAAAAGATTCCCGCTTGTTCGACATCGTTGCCAACACTACGCCTGGAATTTTTTCCGGGTGGTCTGGCAGACCCCGAGTTCTCAATACTCTGATGGTGCGCTGTCTTTGAGTTGTGCGCCTTTTGGCGTCATCTGGTCCAACACCAATGGAGACTGGGCTCTAAGAAAAGCTGTCTCGGGTGTGGACCAATCAACTTCAAGGACAGTGCATATGATTATCATCATCATCAGAGTTGTTTCTTTTTGTTTGCATTTTGACTGCTTGTGTTGTGGTTATTGCAAACATGATGCCTTGTACCAGTTGAAAGGGTAAAAACCTGTCACTATATTTTGCCACTGGTAAACGAGATGTCTCATAGTGTAAATGCTTACCCCGAGTTCTCAATACTCTGATAGTGCGCTGTCTTTGAGTTGTGCGCCTTTTGGCGTCATCTGGTCCAACACCAATGGAGACTGGGCTCTAAGGAAAGCTGTCTCGGGTGTGGACCAATCAACTTCAAGGACAGTGCATATCATTATCATCATCAGAGTTGTTTCTTTTTGTTTGCATTTTGACTGCTTGTGTTGTGGTTATTGCAAACATTATGCCTTGTATAAAGGTGTCAGTTTTGTACCAGTTTAAAGGGTAAAAACTTACTACTACTCTCAGTAGAAGTGTTCACAATTTCTTTGGATCAACCCCCTGTACAAGACCAGACCATCCCCATCCGACCAGGCAAAGCTCACTGAGGCACGAACTTGTTTTCTCAAAATCGATGCGAGTTGGTTTTGACACGGGGGTGGACGTGTCAACGCCGGGGGTCTCCTGGCATCGGTGTTGGGGGTGTTGGGGGGGTGGATGGAGAAGGCTCAGAGGAGGGGGCTCTTCTTGCATCGTCGTCATCATCATCACGGTGACTATGAGATGTTGACTACCTCGCCTGGTGTACAGGAGGTCGTGGGTTCGATCTCGACCCTGACGCCTGCTGTATATTTGGAGTTTGCGTGTCTCTCTCATCATCATCATCACGGTGGCTAGAAGATGTTGACTACCTCGCCTGGTGTACAGGAGGTCGTGGGTTCGATCTCGACCCTGACGCCTGCTGTATATTTGGAGTTTGCGTGTCTCTCTCATCATCATCATCATCACGGTGGCTAGAAGATGTTGACTACCTCGCCTGGTGTACAGGAGGTCGTGGGTTCGATCTCGATCCTGACGCCTGCTGTATATTTGGAGTTTGCGTGTCTCTCTCATCATCATCATCATCACGGTGGCTAGAAGATGTTGACTACCTCGCCTGGTATACAGGAGGTTCTGGGTTCGATCCCGACCCTGACGATGCCTGCTGTTGTATATTTGGAGTTTGCGTGTCTCTCTCTCTCTCATCATCATCATGGTGGCTATGAGATGTTGACTACCTCGCCTGGTGTACAGGAGGTCGTGGGTTCGATCTCGACCCTGATAATGCCTGGTGCTATTTATTTGAAGTTTGCGTCTCTCTCAACATCATGGTGGCTAGGAGATGTTAACTACCTCGCCTGGTGTACAGGAGGTCGTGGGTTCGATCCCAACCCTGACGATGCCTGCTGTTGCTGCTGCTGTATATTTGGAGTTTGCGTGTCTCTCTCTCATCATAATCACGGTGGCTAGGAGATGTTGACTACCTCACCTGGTATACAGGAGGTCGTAGGTTCGATCCTGACTCCTGTTTATTTGGAGTTTGTGTCTCTCATCATCACGGTGGCTCGGATATGTTAACTACCTCACCTGGTATACAGGTGGATGTGGGTTCAATCCAGACTCCTGACACCTGCTGTATATTTGGAGTTTGCATGTCTCTTATCATCATCATCACAGTGGCTCGGAGATGTTGACTACCTCACCTGGTATAAGGAGGTCGTGGGTTCGATCCCGACCCTGACAACGCCTGCTGCTGCTGCTGTATATCTTCAGTCTGCGTGTCTCTCATTATCATCACGGTAGCTAGGAGATGTTAACTACCTCGCCTGGTGTGCACGAGGACGTGGGTTCGATCCAGACTCCTGCTGTATATTTGGAGTCTGCGTCTCTCTCATCATCATCATCACGGTGGCTATGAGATGTTAACTACCTCACCTGGTATAAGGAGGTCGTGGGTTCGATCCCGACCCTGACGACGCCTGCTGCTGCTGCAGTATATCTTCAGTCTGCGTGTCTCTCATCATCATCACGGTGGCTAGGAGATGTTAACTACCTCGCCTGGTGTGCACGAGGTCGTGGGTTCGATCCAGACTCCTGCTGTATATTTGGAGTCTGCGTCTCTCTCATCATCATCATCATCACGGTGGCTATGAGATGTTGACTACCTCGCCTGGTATACAGGAGGTCGTGTTGTCGATCTCGACTGCTGCTGTATATTTGGAGTCTGCGTGTGTCTCTCTCTCCCCGTGGTAGCGTGTTTTTTTCTCCGTGCCCTCTGGTTTTTTTCTCCACATTTAGAATGGATGTCAGTGGCTGCTGCCTCAATGTCCACGCGGTGATGACGATCCGCAACTTTCGCCGAGATATCATTTGTGATGGCCATCTCGCGCTTCTGAAAATAAGAGCCACTGCACAGTAGGGCTGAACGATGAATCGATTTCGAATCGATTCATCGCAATTTGAAACAGTGCGATGGGCAAATGGCAAAGGCTGCGATTTTTTGCGATTTGACAAGTCCTATTGCTTTCTTATTGGGATTGTTTTATTTTGTACTATTATTATAACTTTAATTTAACTAAACACTTGTTCTATGTTTCTTCTTGGTTCTTTCGGTAAAGTCACGTAGAATGGAAGTAATAAAATAATAAAAATAAAACATGATAAAATAATTCTCACGACGTTTTGGCCACAACGCAAGCAGCCGCCCTCAGGTGAAGACCAGGTCTGTCTTCTCGACAGAGTCTTCTCGACAGACCTGTTCTTCACCTGAGGACGGCTGCTTGCGTTGTGGCCGAAACGTCGTGAGAATTATTTTATTATGTTGTATTTTTATTATTTTATTACTTCCATTCTACGTGACTTTACCGAAAGAACCAAGAAGATGAATCCCTGCAGTCACGAAAGCTTTAAATCGAAATTTTGTTCTATGTTTGTTCTATTTCAATTAAAACATTTTAATAAGTACATGTTGGAAGCAATTAATATCTTTAAAGTTCTTATCCTTGCATTATTTTATCGAGAGCAGTTCATATTTAGATGGTATCGTGTGGCAATGCTCCATCACATGTTTTAAGTCTATTACTACACAGTGAATATTGAACTGAAGCTTCACTTTAACAAATGTAATCGCGAATCAAATCGCAGTATCTGTCAGAAAAATCGCAATTAGATATTTTCCCCAAATCGTTAAGCCACACTCCACACTCACCACACTCACCACTACCTCCACACTCACCACACTCACCACTACCTCCACACTCACCACTACCTCTACACTCACCACTACCTCCACACTCACCACTACCTCCACACTCACCACTACCTCTACACTCACCACACTCACCACTACCTCCACACTCACCACTACCTCCACACTCACCACTACCTCCACTCACCACACTCACCACTACCTCTACACTCACCACACTCACCACTACCTCCACACTCACCACACTCACCACTACCTCCACACTCACCACACTCACCACTACCTCCACACTCACCACACTCACCACTACCTCCACACTCACCACACTCACCACACTCACCACACTCACCACTACCTCCACACTCACCACACTCACCACTACCTCCACACTCACCACTACCTCCACACTCACCACACTCACCACTACCTCCACACTCACCACACTCACCACTACCTCTACACTCACCACACTCACCACTACCTCCACACTCACTACACTCACCACTACCTCCACACTCAGCACTACCTCCACACTCACCACACTCACCACTACCTCCACACTCACCACACTCACCACTACCTCCACACTCACCACACTCACCACTACCTCCACACTCACCACACTCACCACTACCTCCACACTCACCACTACCTCTACACTCACCACATTCACCACTACCTCCACACTCACCACTACCTCCACACTCACCACACTCACCACTACCTCCACACTCACCACTACCTCCACACTCACCACTACCTCCACTCACCACACTCACCACTACCTCCACACTCACCACACTCACCACTACCTCCACACTCACCACTACCTCCACACTCACCACACTCACCACTACCTCCACACTCACCACTACCTCCACACTCACCACTACCTCCACTCACCACACTCACCACTACCTCCACACTCACCACACTCACCACTACCTCCACACTCACCACACTCACCACTACCTCCACACTCACCACTACCTCCACACTCACCACTACCTCCACACTCACCACACTCACCACTACCTGCACACTCACCACTACCTCCACACTCACCACTACCTCTACACTCACCACACTCACCACTACCTCCACACTCACCACTACCTCCACACTCACCACACTCACCACTACCTCCACACTCACCACTACCTCCACACTCACCACTACCTCCACTCACCACACTCACCACTACCTCCACTCACCACACTCACCACTACCTCCACACTCACCACTACCTCCACACTCACCACACTCACCACTACCTCTACACTCACCACACTCACCACTACCTCCACACTCACCACACTCACCACTACCTCCACACTCACCACTACCTCCACACTCACCACTACCTCCACTCACCACACTCACCACTACCTCCACTCACCACACTCACCACTACCTCCACACTCACCACTACCTCCACTCACCACTACCTCCACACTCACCACACTCACCACTACCTCTACACTCACCACACTCACCACTACCTCCACACTCACCACTACCTCCACACTCACCACACTCACCACTACCTCCACACTCACCACTACCTCCACACTCACCACTACCTCCACTCACCACTACCTCCACTCACCACACTCACCACTACCTCCACACTCACCACTACCTCCACACTCACCACACTCACCACACTCACCACTACCTCTACACTCACCACACTCACCACTACCTCCACACTCACCACTACCTCCACTCACCACACTCACCACTACCTCCACTCACCACACTCACCACTACCTCCACACTCACCACACTCACCACTACCTCCACACTCACCACTACCTCCACTCACCACACTCACCACTACCTCCACACTCACCACTACCTCCACACTCACCACTACCTCCACACTCACCACACTCACCACTACCTCTACACTCACCACACTCACCACTACCTCCACACTCACCACTACCTCCACTCACCACACTCACCACACTCACCACTACCTCTACACTCACCACACTCACCACTACCTCCACACTCACCACTCACCACTACCTCCACTACCTCCACACTCACCACTACCTCCACACTCACCACTACCTCCACATTCTACACTCACCACTACCTCCACACTCACCACACTCACCACTACCTCCACACTCACCACACTCACCACACTCACCACTACCTTCACACTCACCACACTCACCACTACCTCCACACTCACCACACTCACCACGACCTCCACACTCACCACTACCTCCACTCACCACACTCACCACTACCTCCACACTCACCACTACCTCCACACTCACCACTACCTCCACTCACCACACTCACCACACTCACCACTACCTCTACACTCACCACACTCACCACTACCTCTACACTCACCACACTCACCACTACCTCCACACTCACCACTACCTCCACTCACCACACTCACCACACTCACCACTACCTCTACACTCACCACACTCACCACTACCTCCACACTCACCACTACCTCCACACTCACCACTACCTCCACACTCACCACTCACCACTACCTCTACACTCACCACTACCTCCACTACCTCCACACTCACCACACTCACCACACTCACCACTACCTCCACACTCACCACTACCTCCACACTCACCACTACCTCCACACTCACCACTACCTCCACACTCACCACACTCACCACTACCTCCACACTCACCACTACCTCTACACTCACCACTACCTCCACACTCACCACACTCACCACACTCACCACACTCACCACTACCTCCACACTCACCACTACCTCCACACTCACCACTGCCTCTACACTCACCACACTCACCACACTCACCACTACCTCCACACTCACCACACTCACCACTACCTCCACACTCACCACACTCACCACACTCACCACTACCTCTACACTCACCACACTCACCACTACCTCTACACTCACCACACTCACCACTACCTCCACACTCACCACTACCTCCACACTCACCACACTCACCACTACCTCCACACTCACCACACTCACCACACTCACCACTACCTCTACACTCACCACACTCACCACTACCTCTACACTCACCACTACCTCCACACTCACCACTACCTCCACACTCACCACTACCTCCACACTCACCACACTCACCACTACCTCTACACTCACCACACTCACCACTACCTCCACACTCACCACTACCTCCACACTCACCACACTCACCACTACCTCTACACTCACCACTACCTCTACACTCACCACACTCACCACTACCTCCACACTCACCACTACCTCCACACTCACCACTACCTCTACACTCACCACTACCTCCACACTCACCACTACCTCCACACTCACCACACTCACCACTACCTCTACACTCACCACACTCACCACTACCTCCACACTCACCACTACCTCCACACTCACCACACTCACCACTACCTCCACACTCACCACTACCTCCACACTCACCACACTCACCACTACCTCCACACTCACCACTACCTCTACACTCACCACATTCACCACTACCTCCACACTCACCACTACCTCTACACTCACCACTACCTCTACACTCACCACTACCTCCACACTCACCACTACCTCTACACTCACCACACTCACCACTACCTCTACACTCACCACTACCTCCACACTCACCACTACCTCTACATCACCACTACCTCCACACTCACCACTACCTCTACACTCACCACACTCACCACTACCTCCACACTCACCACTACCTCCACACTCACCACTACCTCTACACTCACCACATTCACCACTACCTCCACACTCACCACACTCACCACTACCTCCACACTCACCACTACCTCCACACTCACCACTGCCTCTACACTCACCACACTCACCACACTCACCACTACCTCCACACTCACCACACTCACCACTACCTCCACACTCACCACACTCACCACACTGACCACTACCTCTACACTCACCACACTCACCACTACCTCTACACTCACCACACTCACCACTACCTCCACACTCACCACTACCTCCACACTCACCACACTCACCACTACCTCCACACTCACCACACTCACCACACTCACCACTACCTCTACACTCACCACACTCACCACTACCTCTACACTCACCACTACCTCCACACTCACCACTACCTCCACACTCACCACTACCTCCACACTCACCACACTCACCACTACCTCTACACTCACCACACTCACCACTACCTCCACACTCACCACTACCTCCACACTCACCACACTCACCACTACCTCTACACTCACCACTACCTCTACACTCACCACACTCACCACTACCTCCACACTCACCACTACCTCCACACTCACCACTACCTCTACACTCACCACTACCTCCACACTCACCACTACCTCCACACTCACCACACTCACCACTACCTCTACACTCACCACACTCACCACTACCTCCACACTCACCACTACCTCCACACTCACCACACTCACCACTACCTCCACACTCACCACTACCTCCACACTCACCACACTCACCACTACCTCCACACTCACCACTACCTCTACACTCACCACATTCACCACTACCTCCACACTCACCACTACCTCTACACTCACCACTACCTCTACACTCACCACTACCTCCACACTCACCACTACCTCTACACTCACCACACTCACCACTACCTCTACACTCACCACTACCTCCACACTCACCACTACCTCTACACTCACCACTACCTCCACACTCACCACTACCTCTACACTCACCACACTCACCACTACCTCCACACTCACCACTACCTCCACACTCACCACTACCTCTACACTCACCACATTCACCACTACCTCCACACTCACCACTACCTCCACACTCACCACTACCTCTACACTCACCACACTCACCACTACCTCCACACTCACCACTACCTCTACACTCACCACACTCACCACTACCTCTACACTCACCACACTCACCACTACCTCCACACTCACCACTACCTCTACACTCACCACACTCACCACTACCTCTACACTCACCACTACCTCCACACTCACCACTACCTCTACACTCACCACACTCACCACTACCTCTACACTCACCACTACCTCCACACTCACCACTACCTCTACACTCACCACTACCTCCACACTCACCACTACCTCTACACTCACCACACTCACCACTACCTCCACACTCACCACTACCTCCACACTCACCACTACCTCTACACTCACCACATTCACCACTACCTCCACACTCACCACACTCACCACTACCTCCACACTCACCACTACCTCCACACTCACCACTGCCTCTACACTCACCACACTCACCACACTCACCACTACCTCCACACTCACCACACTCACCACTACCTCCACACTCACCACACTCACCACACTGACCACTACCTCTACACTCACCACACTCACCACTACCTCTACACTCACCACACTCACCACTACCTCCACACTCACCACTACCTCCACACTCACCACACTCACCACTACCTCCACACTCACCACACTCACCACACTCACCACTACCTCTACACTCACCACACTCACCACTACCTCTACACTCACCACTACCTCCACACTCACCACTACCTCCACACTCACCACTACCTCCACACTCACCACACTCACCACTACCTCTACACTCACCACACTCACCACTACCTCCACACTCACCACTACCTCCACACTCACCACACTCACCACTACCTCTACACTCACCACTACCTCTACACTCACCACACTCACCACTACCTCCACACTCACCACTACCTCCACACTCACCACTACCTCCACTCACCACACTCACCACTACCTCCACACTCACCACACTCACCACTACCTCCACACTCACCACTACCTCCACACTCACCACACTCACCACTACCTCCACACTCACCACTACCTCCACACTCACCACTACCTCCACTCACCACACTCACCACTACCTCCACACTCACCACACTCACCACTACCTCCACACTCACCACTACCTCCACACTCACCACTACCTCCACTCACCACACTCACCACTACCTCTACACTCACCACACTCACCACTACCTCCACACTCACCACTACCTCCACACTCACCACACTCACCACTACCTCCACACTCACCACTACCTCCACACTCACCACACTCACCACTACCTCCACACTCACCACTACCTCTACACTCACCACATTCACCACTACCTCCACACTCACCACTACCTCTACACTCACCACTACCTCTACACTCACCACTACCTCCACACTCACCACTACCTCTACACTCACCACACTCACCACTACCTCTACACTCACCACTACCTCCACACTCACCACTACCTCTACACTCACCACTACCTCCACACTCACCACTACCTCTACACTCACCACACTCACCACTACCTCCACACTCACCACTACCTCCACACTCACCACTACCTCTACACTCACCACATTCACCACTACCTCCACACTCACCACACTCACCACTACCTCCACACTCACCACTACCTCCACACTCACCACTGCCTCTACACTCACCACACTCACCACACTCACCACTACCTCCACACTCACCACACTCACCACTACCTCCACACTCACCACACTCACCACACTGACCACTACCTCTACACTCACCACACTCACCACTACCTCTACACTCACCACACTCACCACTACCTCCACACTCACCACTACCTCCACACTCACCACACTCACCACTACCTCCACACTCACCACACTCACCACACTCACCACTACCTCTACACTCACCACACTCACCACTACCTCTACACTCACCACTACCTCCACACTCACCACTACCTCCACACTCACCACTACCTCCACACTCACCACACTCACCACTACCTCTACACTCACCACACTCACCACTACCTCCACACTCACCACTACCTCCACACTCACCACACTCACCACTACCTCTACACTCACCACTACCTCTACACTCACCACACTCACCACTACCTCCACACTCACCACTACCTCCACACTCACCACTACCTCTACACTCACCACTACCTCCACACTCACCACTACCTCCACACTCACCACACTCACCACTACCTCTACACTCACCACACTCACCACTACCTCCACACTCACCACTACCTCCACACTCACCACACTCACCACTACCTCCACACTCACCACTACCTCCACACTCACCACACTCACCACTACCTCCACACTCACCACTACCTCTACACTCACCACATTCACCACTACCTCCACACTCACCACTACCTCTACACTCACCACTACCTCTACACTCACCACTACCTCCACACTCACCACTACCTCTACACTCACCACACTCACCACTACCTCTACACTCACCACTACCTCCACACTCACCACTACCTCTACACTCACCACTACCTCCACACTCACCACTACCTCTACACTCACCACACTCACCACTACCTCCACACTCACCACTACCTCCACACTCACCACTACCTCTACACTCACCACATTCACCACTACCTCCACACTCACCACTACCTCCACACTCACCACTACCTCTACACTCACCACACTCACCACTACCTCCACACTCACCACTACCTCTACACTCACCACACTCACCACTACCTCTACACTCACCACACTCACCACTACCTCCACACTCACCACTACCTCTACACTCACCACACTCACCACTACCTCTACACTCACCACTACCTCTACACTCACCACTACCTCCACACTCACCACACTCACCACTACCTCTACACTCACCACACTCACCACTACCTCCACACTCACGACTACCTCCACACTCACCACTACCTCCACACTCACCACACTCACCACTACCTCCACACTCACCACTGCATCAACGCTAACCTCACTCACCACTTCCCCCTCAAAATGCCTTCAAAACAACGTTAATTATTCATAAAGGCTTTTAGCACACACGTATGAACGCATTCGTGCGCGTACACACACACACGTACACGCGCACACACACACACGTACACGCGCACACACACACACTAGCCTCCTGTAGGTTAGTGTGGGGCAAGTGCTGTTAGTAGCGAGTAGTAGCAGCACCTGTGAAGGCTACCGGCACTGTGGCACACGAGGGGGTGGGTGGCCAGCTCCACGCCCGACCGCCTTTGTCTCCCCAGTGGCGATGTTTACTACACACCGCTACACCAGGTACTCATTTGAGGCTGAGTCGACCTAGGGGAGGCCCAGGGCTGGTTTCAGGTAATCGTCGGTGGTGGTGTTGGTGGTGGCCGTGAGCAGGAATCGAACTCGGGTCGCCGGGTTCGTAGCGCTAACCGCTGCACCACCGCTCCCCACACACACAGACACACACACAGTGACACACATACACACACAGACACACACACACACAGACACACTCACAGACACACACAGTTACACACATACACGCACACATTGACACACACACAGTGACACACACACACAGTGACACACACACACATTGACACACACACACAGTGACACACACACAGTGACACACACACAGTGACACACAGTGACACACACACAGTGACACACAGACACACACACACAGTGACACACACACACAGTGACACACACACACAGTGACACACACACAGTGACACACACACAGTGACACACACACAGTGACACAGACACACACACAGACACACACACAGTGACACACACACACAGTGACACACACACACACGAATACAAAAACATACACTGATGCACTCTCGCAAGCACAAACACAACAACCGCCATTCGCCACCAAGTGGCGGTGACGTCACCACGACGCTTGTGCCAGGCTAGGTGCACGTTGAGGCCACACACAACTAGCCAAACGTACACCCACGTGAACACGCAGAATGAAATGAAGACACACGCACTGCCATGCCTGCCCTGGTTTCCATCACACTCGCCTCACCCCGTTATATATTTCTTAGTATTATATTGTCGTCGTATTCACACTCTCTCTCTGGCCGTGTCTCTCTCCCCACTCTGCACAGCTCGCTTTACCCCCCTCCACCCTCTCTCCACCCCCTCTCTCTACCCCCTTTCTCCACCCCTCTCTCTCCACCCCCTCTCCACCCCCTTCTCCCCCCCTCTCCACCCCCTTTCTCCACCCCTCTCTCCACCCTCTCTCTCCCCACCTTTCCCCCCCTCTCTCTCCACCCCCTCTCCACCCCCTTCTCCCCCCCTCTCCACCCCCTTTCTCCACCCCTCTCTCCACCCTCTCTCTCCCCACCTTTCCCCCCCTCTCTCTCCACCCTCTCTCCACCCCCTCTCCACCCCCTTCTCCCTCTCTCTCCACCCCTCTTTCTCCACCTCTCTCTCTCCACCCCTATCTCTCCACCCTCTCTCCACCCCCTCTCCACCCCCTCTCCACCCCCTTCTCCCTCTCTCTCCACCCCTCTCTCTCCACCCCTCTCTCTCCACCCCTCTCTCTCCACCCTCTCCACCCCCCTTCTCTCCCCCCTTCTCCCTCTCTCTCCACCCCTCTCTCTCCACCCCTCTCTCTCCACCCCACCCTCTCACTCTCTCCACTCTCTCTTCCCCATCGCGGTTTGGACTGTCGCCACCGCTCTCTCGCTCTCTCTCTCTGTGTCAGCTCCAGTCATAATCTCTCACGCTAGCTGCAGTCATCATCTCTCACGCTCACCCACCCCAGCCCCCAAATAGGCTTCCCTCGCTCACCCAATCAGTGCGCTGAGCTCACCACACACACACACTGCGCTATCCGTCCACCCACTCGGTTACTGAGATGTACGACCAACCCACCACGCACTCACTCAACTGTCCACCCACCAAACCTCATTACTGACGTGCAGTCAGCCAGCCTCAGGATCACTCGGATATCCACCCAACCGCCCAACCTCCCACTCACTCAGCTATCCACTCAGCCACCCACTCACACAGCTATTCACCCAACCACCCAACCACCCACTCACTCAGCTTTCCACTCAACCACCCACTCACACAGCTATTCACCCAACCACCCAACCACCCACTCACTCAGCTTTCCACCCAACCACACACTCACACAGCTATTCACCCAACCACCCAACTATCCACCCAACCACCCACTCACACAGCTATCCACCCAACCACCCAACCACACACTCACTCAGCTATCCACTCAACCACCCACTCACTCAGCTATCCACCCAACCACCCACTCACTCAACTATCCACCCAACTGCCCAACCACCCACTCACTCAGCTATCCACTCAACCACCCACTCACTCGGCTATCTACCCAACCACCCAACCACACACTCACTCAGCTATCCACTCAACCACCCACTCACTCAGCTATCTACCCAACCGCCCAACCACCCACTCACTCAGCTATCCACCCAACCACCCACTCACTCAACTATCCACCCAACCACCCAACCACCCACTCACACAGCTATTCACCCAACCACCCAACCACTCAACTATCCACCCAACCACCCACTCACACAGCTATCCACCCAACCACCCAACCACACACTCACTCAGCTATCCACTCAACCACCCACTCACTCAGCTATCCACCCAACCACCCACTCACTCAACTATCCACCCAACTGCCCAACCACCCACTCACTCAGCTATCCACTCAACCACCCACTCACTCGGCTATCTACCCAACCACCCAACCACACACTCACTCAGCTATCCACTCAACCACCCACTCACTCAGCTATCTACCCAACCGCCCAACCACCCACTCACTCAGCTATCCACCCAACCACCCACTCACTCAACTATCCACCCAACCACCCAACCACCCACTCACACAGCTATTCACCCAACCACCCACTCACTCAGCTATCCACCCAACCTCCCACTCACACAGCTATTCACCCAACCACCCAACCACCCACTCACTCAGCTATCCACTCAACCACCCACTCACACAGCTATTCACCCAACCACCCACTCACTCGGTTATCCACCCAACTATCCATCCAACCACCCACTCACTCAGCTATCCACTCAACCACCCACTCACTCAACTATCCACCCAACCACCCACTCACTCAGCCATCCAACCATTTAACCACCCAACCACACACTCACTCAGTCATCCAACCACCCAACCAACCACCCAACCACACACTCACTCGGCTATCCACCCAACCACCCAACCACCCACTCACTCGGTTATCCACTCAACCACCCACTCACTCAACTATCCACTCAACCACCCACTCACTCAGCTATCCACCCAACCACCCACTCACTCAGCTATCCACTCAACCACCCACTCACTCAGCTATCCACTCAACCACCCACTCACTCAACTATCCACCCAACCGCCCACTCACTCAGCCATCCAACCATTTAACCACCCAACCACACACTCACTCGGTTATCCACCCAACCACACACTCAGCTATCCATCCAACCACCCAACCACCCACTCGGCTATCTACCCAACCCGGCCGGGTACGGGTATCGGGTACCTGATTGCGACCTCTGGGATGAAGCCATGTTGCAGGCGCGGGTGGGTTGATTCTAGGAACTTGAATTGTAAGAAGAGACAAGACGTTGGGAAATGAGTGCGTTTTTTGTTTGCATTCTGACCACAAGTATCGCGGTTAAGGCAGACACGATTCCTTTGTGAAAGGTTTCAATTTGGTGTTTGAACATCATCTTAACACCTTGATTTGACTGCAGGTCATCCATCCTCTTTGGTTCTTTCGGTAAAGTCACGTGGGTAGAGAAGTAATAAAGTAAAATAACAAGTAACACATCGTGACGTTTCGATCGCAACACAACAATCGGTCGTCCTCATACGGACAAAATAATCCAGCAGTGAAACTGCTGGACCGGCTAGAGGACGACCGCCCGTTGTGTCGCCATGGAAACGTCGTGAAAGTTTAATTTTTTGTTTGATTTTATTTTATTTACCGAAAGAATCAAAAAAGGGTATCTTAACAACTGTTTTGTTGCCAGAAAATTGGGGGAAAACCTCTTCTCAAGCAAATATTGCGTTGATTCTCAACGTGGAGGGGACATCCCACGTGCCCCCCGTGCCCCCCCGTGCCACGGCCTTCGTTTGTGCCACTCCCAAACAGCGCTGCCCCAAACAGTTCGTTGTACGCACGCACACACGCATGTGTGTAGAACTTCTTTCGCACCGTACGTAGCCAACCGTGCCGTGTGTGTGTGTAGAACTTCTTTCGCACCGTACGTAGCCAACCGTGCCGTGTGTGTGTGTGTGTGTAGAACTTCTTTCGCACCGTACGTAGCCAACCGTGCCGTGTGTGTGTGTGTGTAGAACTTCTTTCGCACCGTACGTAGCCAACCGTGCCGTGTGTGTGTGTGTGTAGAACTTCTTTCGCACCGTACGTAGCCAACCGTGCCGTGTGTGTGTGTGTAGAACTTCTTTCGCACCGTACGTAGCCAACCGTGCCGTGTGTGTGTGTGTGTAGAACTTCTTTCGCACCGTACGTAGCCAACCGTGCCGTGTGTGTGTGTGTGTAGAACTTCTTTCGCACCGTACGTAGCCAACCGTGCCGTGTGTGTGTGTGTGTAGAACTTCTTTCGCACCGTACGTAGCCAACCGTGCCGTGTGTGTGTGTGTGTGTAGAACTTCTTTCGCACCGTACGTAGCCAACTGTCCTAATCGGAGCTTGTGATCGTTTGGGCATTGCGATGGGTGGCACTGTGTGGGGGTGTGTGGCAGGGTGAGCGGGGGTGTGTGGTGGTGCGTGGGTGTGTGGTGGTGCGTGGGTGTGTGGCGAAGTGCGTGTGGGTGCGTGTGGGTGCGTGGGGGTGCGTGGGGGTGCGTGTGGGTGCGTGGGGGTGCGTGGGGGTGCGTGTGGGTGATAGTGAAGTGCGTGGGGGGTGCGTGTGGGTGCGTGTGGGTGCGTGTGGGTGCGTGTGGGTGCGTGTGGGTGCGTGTGGGTGCGTGGGGGTGCGTGTGGGTGCGTGTGGGGGTGCGTGGTGGTGCGTGTGGGTGGTAGTGAAGTGCGTGGGGGGTGCGTGGTGGTGTGTGTGGGTGGTAGTGAAGTGCGTGGGGGGTGCGTGGGGGTGCGTGTGGGTGGTAGTGAAGTGCGTGGGGGTGCGTGTGGGTGCGTGGGGGTGCGTGTGGGTGGTGGTGAAGTGCGTGGGGGGTGCGTGTGGGTGCGTGGGGGTGGTAGTGAAGTGCGTGGGGGGTGCGTGGTGGTGCGTGTGGGTGCGTGGGGGTGGTAGTGAAGTGCGTGGGGGGTGCGTGGGGGTGCGTGTGGGTGCGTGGGGGTGCGTGGGGGTGGTAGTGAAGTGCGTGGGGGGTGCGTGGGGGGTGCGTGGGGGTGCGTGGGGGTGCGTGTGGGTGCGTGGGGGTGGTAGTGAAGTGCGTGGGGGGTGCGTGGTGGTGCGTGTGGGTGCGTGGTGGTGCGTGTGGGTGCGTGGGGGTGCGTGGGGGTGCGTGGGGGTGCGTGTGGGTGGTAGCGAAGTACATGTGTGTGTGTGGATCGTGGTCTTTACCGCTGCGTCTGCACCCACAGGGCCTCCGGCACTATGACTGTTTGGTGCGCAAGGGCGAGGGGAAGGCCGACCCGCGGCTCTTCTGTCAGCTGGGACACCTCAACCTGCTGCTGGAGGAGTACCCCAAAGGTGAGGGGGCGTGGGGGTGGGGCGGGGGGTGGTGGGGAGGGGGGGGGGAGTGGTGGTGGTGGGGCGGGAGTGGTGGTGGTGGTGGGGCGGGAGTGGTGGTGGTGGTGGGGCGGGAGTGGTGGTGGTGGTGGTGGGGCGGGAGTGGTGGTGGTGGTGGTGGGGCGGGAGTGGTGGTGGTGGTGGTGGGGCGGGAGTGGTGGTGGTGGTGGTGGGGCGGGAGTGGTGGTGGTGGGGCGGGAGTGGTGGTGGTGGTGGGGCGGGAGTGGTGGTGGTGGTGGGGCGGGAGTGGTGGTGGTGGTGGTGGGGCGGGAGTGGTGGTGGTGGTGGTGGGGCGGGAGTGGTGGTGGTGGTGGTGGGGCGGGAGTGGTGGTGGTGGTGGTGGTGGTGGGGCGGGAGTGGTGGTGGTGGTGGTGGGGCGGGAGTGGTGGTGGTAGGGTGGGGCGGGAGTGGTGGTGGTAGGGCGGGAGTAGTGGTGGTGGTGGTGGTGGGGCGGGAGTGGTGGTGGTGGTGGTGGTGGGGCGGGAGTGGTGGTGGTGGTGGTGGTGGGGCGGGAGTGGTGGTGGTGGTGGGGCGGGAGTGGTGGTGGTGGTGGGGTGGGTGTCACCACCCCACAGGGTTCATGCAGGAGGGTCGTGGGTTCGATCCCGACCCTGACGCCCGCTGAGTATTTGGACTCTGCGCGTCTCTCTCCCCTTGGGTCGCGTGGAGTTTTCACCGGGCCCTCCGGTTTTTTCCCCTCCACATGTAGGATCACCACCGCCACGCGTTGTGGATGTATTTGTCTGCTGCTGTGGATTTCCACGTCATGATGATGATGATCTACTTTGTGGTTGAGCTGTCATTTGTTGATAGCCAGTTCGCTTCTGAAAAAGAACGACATCGTTCAGTGGGGCCTTACCTGGTAAATACAATATTTTGGTTTTAGTATGGGTCTCGATGAGTATGGGTTTCTGTCGGGTCTCTATGGTTGTACACACGAGTCTCTCTGGATCACTGTGGCTCGATGGGTCTCCATGAGTATGGGTCTCTGTGGGTCTATGGGCCTCTGAGTCTGTTGAAACGTGAGTATTTTGCTGCTCCAAGTGATGATGGCGATGATGAGCCACCTGGTTGACCTATCATTTGTTGATGGCCAGGTCGCTTCTGGAAAATAGTTATACAGCTCATTGGGGCCTTCCCTGCTTCTTCGCGTTCTACAGATGTAGATGCCACTGGTTCTTCACGTTCTGTAGATGCCACTGGTTCTTCACGTTCTACAGATGTAGATGCCACTGGTTCTTCACGTTCTGTAGATGTAGATGCCACTGGTTCTTCACGTTCTGTAGATGCCACTGGTTCTTCACGTTCTACAGATGTAGATGCCACTGGTTCTTCACGTTCTACAGATGTAGATGCCACTGGTTCTTCACGTTCTGTAGATGTAGATGCCACTGGTTCTTCACGTTCTGTAGATGCCACTGGTTCTTCACGTTCTACAGATGTAGATGCCACTGGTTCTTCACGTTCTACAGATGTAGATGCCACTGGTTCTTCACGTTCTGTAGATGTAGATGCCACTGGTTCTTCACGTTCTGTAGATGCCACTGGTTCTTCACGTTCTGTAGATGCCACTGGTTCTTCACGTTCTGTAGATGCCACTGGTTCTTCACGTTCTACAGATGTAGATGCCACTGGTTCTTCACGTTCTGTAGATGTAGATGCCACTGGTTCTTCACCTTCTGCAGATGTAGATGCCACTGGTTCTTCACGTTCTGTAGATGCCACTGGTTCTTCACGTTCTACAGATGTAGATGCCACTGGTTCTTCACGTTCTGCAGATGTAGATGCCACTGGTTCTTCACGTTCTGTAGATGTAGATGCCACTGGTTCTTCACGTTCTGCAGATGTAGATGCCACTGGTTCTTCACGTTCTGCAGATGTAGATGCCACTGGTTCTTCACGTTCTGTAGATGCCACTGGTTCTTCACGTTCTACAGATGTAGATGCCACTGGTTCTTCACGTTCTGCAGATGTAGATGCCACTGGTTCTTCACGTTCTGTAGATGTAGATGCCACTGGTTCTTCACCTTCTGCAGATGTAGATGCCACTGGTTCTTCACGTTCTGTAGATGCCACTGGTTCTTCACGTTCTGTAGATGCCACTGGTTCGTCACGTTCTACAGATGTAGATGCCACTGGTTCTTCACGTTCTGCAGATGTAGATGCCACTGGTTCTTCACGTTCTGTAGATGTAGATGCCACTGGTTCTTCACCTTCTGCAGATGTAGATGCCACTGGTTCTTCACGTTCTGTAGATGTAGATGCCACTGGTTCTTCACGTTCTGCAGATGTAGATGCCACTGGTTCTTCACGTTCTGCAGATGTAGATGCCACTGGTTTTTCACGTTCTGCAGATGTAGATGCCACTGGTTCTTCACGTTCTGTAGATGCCACTGGTTCTTCACGTTCTACAGATGTAGATGCCACTGGTTCTTCACGTTCTGTAGATGTAGATGCCACTGGTTCTTCACGTTCTGCAGATGTAGAAGCCACTGGTTTTTCACGTTCTGCAGATGTAGATGCCACTGGTTCTTCACGTTCTGTAGATGTAGATGCCACTGGTTCTTCACGTTCTGTAGATGTAGAAGTCACTGGTTTTTCACGTTCTGCAGATGTAGATGCCACTGGTTCTTCACGTTCTACAGATGTAGATGCCACTGGTTCTTCACGTTCTGCAGATGTAGATGCCACTGGTTCTTCACGTTCTGCAGATGTAGATGCCACTGGTTCTTCACGTTCTGCAGATGTAGATGCCACTGGTTCTTCACGTTCTGCAGATGTAGATGCCACTGGTTCTTCACGTTCTGCAGATGTAGATGCCACTGGTTCTTCACGTTCTGTAGATGTAGATGCCACTGGTTCTTCACGTTCTACAGATGTAGATGCCACTGGTTCTTCACGTTCTACAGATGTAGATGCCACTGGTTCTTCACGTTCTACAGATGTAGATGCCACTGGTTCTTCACGTTCTGTAGATGTAGATGCCATTGATTCTTCACGTTCTGCAGATGTAGATGCCACTGGTTCTTCACGTTCTGCAGATGTAGATGCCACTGGTTCTTCACGTTCTGTAGATGTAGATGCCACTGATTCTTCACGTTCTGTAGATTCCACTGGTTCTTCACGTTCTGTAGATGCCACTGGTTCTTCACGTTCTGTAGATGTAGATGCCACTGGTTCTTCACGTTCTGTAGATGCCACTGGTTCTTCACGTTCTACAGATGTAGATGCCACTGGTTCTTCACGTTCTGTAGATGTAGATGCCTCTGGTTCTTCACGTTCTATAGATGCCACTGGTTCTTCACGTTCTACAGATGTAGATGCCACTGGTTCTTTACGTTCTGTAGATGTAGATGCCACTGGTTCTTCACGTTCTGCAGATGTAGAAGCCACTGGTTCTTCACGTTCTGCAGATGTAGATGCCACTGGTTCTTCACGTTCTGTAGATGCCACTGGTTCTTCACGTTCTACAGATGTAGATGCCACTGGTTCTTCACGTTCTGCAGATGTAGATGCCACTGGTTCTTCACGTTCTGCAGATGTAGATGCCACTGGTTCTTCACGTTCTGTAGATGTAGATGCCACTGGTTCTTCACGTTCTACAGATGTAGATGCCACTGGTTCTTCACGTTCTGCAGATGTAGATGCCACTGGTTCTTCACGTTCTGCAGATGTAGATGCCACCGGTTCTTCACGTTCTGCAGATGTAGATGCCACCGGTTCTTCACGTTCTGCAGATGTAGATGCCACTGGTTCTTCACGTTCTGCAGATGTAGATGCCACTGGTTCTTCACGTTCTGTAGATGTAGATGCCACTGGTTCTTCACGTTCTGTAGATGTAGATGCCACTGGTTCTTCACCTTCTGCAGATGTAAATGCCACTGGTTCTTCACGTTCTGTAGATGTAGATGCCACTGGTTCTTCACGTTCTGTAGATGTAGATGCCACTGGTTCTTCACGTTCTGTAGATGTAGATGCCACTGGTTCTTCACGTTCTGTAGATGTAGATGCCACTGGTTCTTCACCTTCTGCAGATGTAGATGCCACTGGTTCTTCACGTTCTACAGATGTAGATGCCACTGGTTCTTCACGTTCTGTAGATGTAGATGCCACTGGTTCTTCACGTTCTGTAGATGTAGATGCCACTGGTTCTTCACGTTCTACAGATGTAGATGCCACTGGTTCTTCACGTTCTGTTGATATAGAAGCCACTGGTTCTTCACGTTCTGCAGATGTAGATGCCACTGGTTCTTCACGTTCTGCAGATGTAGATGCCACCGGTTCTTCACGTTCTCCAGATGTAGATGCCACTGGTTCTTCACGTTCTACAGATGTAGATGCCACAGGTTCTTCACGTTCTGTAGATGTAGATGCCACCGGTTCTTCACGTTCTACAGATGTAGATGCCACTGGTTCTTCACGTTCTGTAGATATAGAAGCCACTGGTTCTTCACGTTCTGCAGATGTAGATGCCACCGGTTCTTCACGTTCTGCAGATGTAGATGCCACTGGTTCTTCACGTTCTCCAGATGTAGATGCCACTGGTTCTTCACGTTCTGCAGATGTAGATGCCACTGGTTCTTCACGTTCTGCAGATGTAGATGCCACTGGTTCTTCACGTTCTGCAGATGTAGATGCCACTGGTTCTTCACGTTCTGCAGATGTAGATGCCACTGGTTCTTCACGTTCTGCAGATGTAGATGCCACTGGTTCTTCACCTTCTGCAGATGTAGATGCCACTGGTTCTTCACGTTCTGTAGATGTAGATGCCACTGGTTCTTCACGTTCTGTAGATGTAGATGCCACTGGTTCTTCACGTTCTGTAGATATAGAAGCCACTGGTTCTTCACGTTCTGTAGATATAGAAGCCACTGGTTCTTCACGTTCTACAGATGTAGATGCCACTGGTTCTTCACGTTCTGTAGATATAGAAGCCACTGGTTCTTCACGTTCTGTAGATATAGAAGCCACTGGTTCTTCACGTTCTACAGATGTAGATGCCACTGGTTCTTCACGTTCTGCAGATGTAGATGCCACCGGTTCTTCACGTTCTGCAGATGTAGATGCCACCGGTTCTTCACGTTCTGCAGATGTAGATGCCACTGGTTCTTCACCTTCTGCAGATGTAGATGCTACTGGTTCTTCACGTTCTACAGATGTAGATGCCACTGGTTCTTCACCTTCTGCAGATGTAGATGCCACTGGTTCTTCACGTTCTGCAGATGTAGATGCCACTGGTTCTTCACGTTCTGCAGATGTAGATGCCACTGGTTCTTCACGTTCTGTAGATGTAGATGCCACCGGTTCTTCACGTTCTGCAGATGTAGATGCCACTGGTTCTTCACGTTCTGCAGATGTAGATGCCACCGGTTCTTCACGTTCTACAGATGTAGATGCCACTGGTTCTTCACGTTCTGTAGATGTAGATGCCACTGGTTCTTCACGTTCTGTAGATGTAGATGCCACTGGTTCTTCACGTTCTGCAGATGTAGATGTGGGTAGCCGTTTGCGACCCTGGTGCGGCCGGGTACGGGTAAGGAATCAAAACCCGTTTGCAACCTCTGCGACCAATGTCATACATGGGACAGGTTTCTCTGGGGCGTTGGATCGCGTAAATCTTGACGTATTACGGAAAACGACGACACGCCAATGCAGACGCGTCCGTTGGAACGTCTCGTTAGTTTATTCGCTTGCAAGCTACCAGCGAGCTGGCCAGTTGGAAGATAAACCTCACACAATGGACAACTTGGTGAAAATATTGTTTACACTATGAGACATCTCCTTTACCAGTGGCAAAATGTAGTAGTAGGTTTTTACCCTTTCAACTGGTACAAAAACTGACACCTTTATAGAAGGCATCATGTTTGCAATAACCACAACACAAGCAGTCAAAATGCAAACAAAAAGAAACAACTCTGATGATGATAATCATATGCACTGTCCTTGAAGTTGATTGGTCCACACCCGAGACAGCTTTTCTTAGAGCCTAGTCTCCATTGGTGTTGGACCAGATGACGCCAAAAGGCGCACAACTCAAAGACAGCGCACTATCAGAGTACTGAGAGCTCGGGGTAAAGCATTTACACTATGAGACATCTCCTTTACCAGTGGCAAAATATAGTAGTAGGTTTTTTACCAGTTGAAAGGGTAAAACCCTACTACTACGAAAATATTGTTGGTCAGGTTTGGGGGGGGTAAGTAGTAGGGGGTTCGTGCTCCGTTGAAACAAAACTCAACGAAGGGGGGTGGGGGGCGCTAACGCAGTAACTTAAACAAAGTTTAAGAATTATTTCACTTTTGTTTTCTTACTTTACTTAAACAGGCAAGGCGCCCCCCCCCTCCACCCACTGAGCCGCGGTGTAGGGGAGCTCTTTATTGAGAAGCGGCCTGGCTTATCGCGGATGAGATAGCCCAACAAAAGTGGTGGCTGATCGCCATCGCCGCGTGGACATTTATAGCAGCAGCGGTCGGATTCTCTCGATCGCGTTGACGTTGATTCCGAGCGTGGAGGGGGGGTAAACAATCCACGCGGCCACGGGGAGAGAGAGAGACACGCAAACTCCAAATATACAGCAGCAGGCGTCAGGGTCTGGATGGAACCCACGACCTCCTGTATACCAGGCGAGGTAGTTAACATCTCCCAGCCACCGTGATGATGAGAGAGAGAGACACGCAAACTCCAAATATACAGCAGCAGCAGGCGTGAGGGTCTGGATGGAACCCACGACCTCCTGCAGACCAGGCGAGGTAGTTAACATCTCCTAGCCACCGTGATGATGATGATAAGAGAGAGAGAGACACGCAAACTCCAAATATACAGCAGCAGCAGGCGTCAGGGTCTGGATGGAACCCACGACCTCCTGCAGACCTGGCGAGGTAGTCAACATCTCCTAGCCCCCATAACCACTACTCGTTAGTAATGCTGCTCTACCCTGACCTTAC